>NC_091293.1:10571657-10688992 GCF_038502225.1 Cherax quadricarinatus | reverse complement strand
CCTACTTTGTGGATGGGGGTGACCCTTGCTGTCTTGAGTATGGATGGGAAGGTTGAGGATGCTACAGATTTGTTAAACATTGTTGCAGTAATAGGTGATATTTCACGTGCAGCTTTTTTATATATGAATGGTGGCAAGTTATCTAGATCACCTGCTTTGTTTTTTAATGATTTAATGACGAGTGAGACTTCGGTGGAATTAGTTGGAGCTAGAAATAGAGTATTTGGTTAGTTGCCAGTGAGGTACTCGTTTGGCTGGGTATTTGAGCTAGGAATTTGACTTACTAGCTTTGATCCTACAGTAAAGAAGAAGACATTAAATTTGTTGGCCATGTATATAGGTTGTATATGAGGTTCATCTGGTTTAGTTAAGTTTATCTCTCTCTTTCCAGACAGTTTCCTAAAGCCCAAAATTTTGGAGAGGGTGTGTCGGTTACTTTTCATATCACCTTTTATTTCACTAAATCTATATTCATAATACATTTGCTTTGATTTTCGTATTAGTTTTGTGAGTATTGATGTGTATCTTTTAGTTAATTCTTTAGTATTTAGGCCTAATTTGAACTGTTTTTCAAGTTGGTGTTTTTTATTAATAGATTTGAGGATACTTTTTGTTAGCCATGGGCTGTTTAGTCTCTCTTCTGTGACCTGTTTCGTTTTGATTGGACAGTGGTTGTTATAGAGGTTTAGGGTTTTATGTAAAAAATTTTTGACATCTTTATCAATATTACTGTCAGCTAGCTCTCTCTGCCAATCACTGGCACCTAGTGCTAGTTTTAGGTTGTTTATCGATGTCTCATCATGTAGGCGAAATGAGATCGATCTTGTTTCTTGAGACAATTTAGATAAGTGGGTTTTGAGAAAGATAGGGTAGTGGTCTGTGGTGTTGTCTGTGATTATACCTGCTTGTAGTGGAGATATCGTGTTGGTCCAAATATGGTCAAGTAATGAGGCACTTGTCTCAGATTCTTGTTGACTTCGTTATAGAGGGTAGCAACAAGCTGTTGTTCATAGTATTTGCAAAATCAGCTACTGGAGGGTCAGTTGCTTGGATGAGGTTTATGTTGAAATCTCCTGCTAGTACCAGATCGTGTTTATTCATCTCTGACTCTGTTATCATGTTTCTAAGGTTACTGCTAAAAGTGTAATTATTTGTGTGTGGTAGTCTGTAGACTGCATCAACTGTTATAGGTTTCTTAAGTGTTCTTGATGTGAATTTAACTATTATATATTTGCCATTTTCATCCCATACATTAGTTGATTTCATACATTCTAGTTCATCAAAGTAATAGCATGTAATAGGAGTGCCACCTCCTGATTGGTCAGGCCTGCAGTTATGTATGGCTGTGTAACCAGGTATGGTAAATATGTCTGTCAAATCATGTCTGAGCCAGGTTTCGGTAAGTATGATGAAAGTTATAGTAACATTTAGAGACTTCAGTAATGTAAGGAGGTCATCATAGTATTTACTCAATGATCTAACATTATACAGTAGGGCCCCACTTATACGGCGGGTTAGGTTCTAGGCTGTCGCCGGAAAGCAGACATCGCCGGAAGGCAGAACGCCATTTTTTTCCATTTATAAATGCATATAAATGCCAGACAACAAGTTTACACTAAATTATATTAAGTTAGTAATAGAACTAGGCATTAAAAACACACAAAGTAAAATACATTTACAGTAAATTCATTACTTATCTTAAAGTATTTGTAATCTTAATGTAGGGACAGAGGTGAGTAGTACAGTGGACCCCCGCATAGCGAACTTAATCCGTGCAAGAGGGCTGGTCGTTATGCGAAATGTTCGCTATGCGAATTAATTTTCCCCATAAGAAATAATGGAAATAAAATTAATCCGTGCAAGACACCCAAAAGTATGAAAAAAAAATTTTTTTACCACAAAAAAATGTTAATTTTAGTACACACAAACTGAAAAAGGCATGCACAATTACATGACACTTACTTTTATTGAAGATCTGGTGATGATTGATGGGATGGGAGGAGGGGAGAGAGAGTGTTAGTGTTTAGAAGGGGAATCCCCTTCCATTAACACTTGAGGAGGCAAGTCCTTTTCCGGGGTTACTTCCCTTCTTCTTTTAATGCCACTAGGACCAGCTTGAGAGTCACTGGACTTCTTTCTGTCCATAGAGCTCTGTACCTCCCGTTCCTTTACGATTTGTCTAAAATGGGCCATAACATTGTCATTGAAATAGTCACCAGCACGCCTTGCAACAGCTGTGTCAGGGTGATTTTCATCCATAAAGGTTTGCAGTTCAACCCACTGTGCACACATTTCCTTAATTTTTGAAGTAGGCACAATGGATTCCACAACTGGCATAGGCTTCTCAGGGTTAGCCCCAAACCCTTCAAAATCTTTCTTAATTTCCATACTAATTCTCACCCTTTTTACCACAGGGTTGGCACTAGAAGCTTTCTTGGGGCCCATGGTCACTTATTTTCAACAAACAGAACCGAAAACACTGTAATAATACGAAATATTCCGAGTGTATGCTTGAATGTTACCGCGGAGGCTAGCTGGTAAACAATGGGACAGGCGGCACATGTGAGGCTGGCCGAGGCCGCACATTGGACGCGTCTCGGACGAAGTTCGCTGAGCGGGTTTTTGTCTACTATGCGGGGCAAAATTTTAGCGATCAAAGCGTTCGCTATGCGGAATGTTCGCTATGCAAGGCGTTCGCTATGCGGGGGTCCACTGTACTTATTTGTAGGAAGTCAGGTGCAGGTAGCCCAGGTGTAGGTAGCACTGGCTCCCCATCTCATACTTAATATACGATATTTAAAACATCCCAGAGAGGTAAAATACACATACAGTACACTCATTATTTACCTTAAAATATATGTAGTCTTAATATAGGAAGAGAGGTGAGTAGTATTTATTTGTAGAAAGTCAGTGTAGGTAGCCCAGAGCCATATTATTAACATAGACATGCCTTGTTCACTGAATTTAATTATTTCTAACAACTACCTTTAGATGCCATCATAAATGAAGGTAGAAGTAATGAATAATTCATGCCGAAAATTGTAAACAAAAGCGGAGTGAGGGAGTGGCTGGGCCAAATGCAGATTCATAAACGTTTTCTCTGATGGCTGAGCAGAGAAAACGTAATGTTGTCCCTCCACCCGGCTACCACACAGCTCCACAAGTATTATTATCAGAGCACACATAAAATATGCAATAAATGCCAGACAACAAGTTTACACTAACTTATATTAAGTTAGCAATATAAATAGGCATTAAAAACACAATAAAAGGTATGATACACACAGAGTACACTTATTACTTACCTTAAAATATTAATATTAATGTGTGAGAGATGAGTGGCAGGGTGTTTATTGAATAAAATCAGAATGGCACACCATCATCCTCTAACTTGGCACTTAAAGCAAGAGGCTTACGACTTCTCTTTTTATTACAGCTAACCTTAGACGCCATCGTCAATGAGAGCCAACTAGTTAACGAAAGAGTAAACGAGAGAGAGAACGAGATACAGAATTGAGACAATGTAAGAACACAAACTGAACAGGTAGTGGACGATCACTTGGTCAGGCGAAATAAATGCGTATTAATATGTGTCTACTTTTAGTTCATTCACGTCCATTTGTAAGAGTTTGTAAAACATTTACCTCAATATTTTTTTATTTTAATAATAATTACCTCACAATACAAATACTCTTACATTGTGTACAAGTTGTACAAGTTAGTTCAGAATAAACAAACAGCAACACACCATTTTTAGAGTGAATGAAGATAATAAGAATAATAATAATAATAATAATAATAATAATAATAATATATATTATTATTATATTATTGTTATATTATTATTATATTATATTATTATATTATTATTATTATATTGTTATTATATTATTATTATTATATTATTATATTATTATTATATTATTATTATATTATTATTATTATATTATTATTATTATTATTATATTATTATATTATTATTATTATTATATTATTTTATTATATTATCATTATTATTATATTATATTATTATTATTATATTATCATTATTATTATATTATTATTATATTATTATATTATTATTATTATTATTATATTATTATTATAATATTATAATATTATTATAATATTATTATAATATTATATTATTATTATTATAACATTATTATATATTATTAATATTATTATTATTATTATTAAAAAGCACTAAACCCACAAGGGTCGTGAATTGCTATAGAGTAAAGGCATACAAAAAGAATATTTTTCTACAGTTACCCCCCAGTGTTTGACTAGAGAAAACGTAATTCTTCCCACACTACCTACACAGCTGCTTTGTAAACAAATCTCATATTTACATCAATTTTTATTCTGTGAGTGTATGTATTATGTTTATATGCTATGTAATGGGTTTCATATATAATTTTGAGAAAAATATCATAGATGGATTAATGAAAATGCCTATATTGATGTAAAATAAGACATTTAGTGTGCCCAAGAGTGATTATTATCACGTAATATTGGCGTCATGAGCAGAGAGAGACTTAGCGATTTTAATGTGTACCTGTACACCAGCACAGTGTGTAAGTATATTTAGGTACAGGTACACATAAGTATAATTATCAGAGTACATATAAAATATGGAAAGTTTCCTGACATAATAGATGTGGTCACGGAAAATGTAAACAAACCGGGTGGAGGCACCGTATTTGAAAGATCGCTTGCCGTATAGCAAATTTTGGTCATAATTTGACATCGCCGTATTAGTGGAACACCGTAAGGTGAAACGCCGTAAAGCGGGGCCTTACTGTAGTTGAAGACTAATGTTCTTGCTGGCAATGAGAAGGGTATTAGTCTGACTAGCAGTGTAGTAATGGCAATTACTGTTAGGATTGTGTGTGCAGTTCAATAAGAGGTTGATATCAGTATCGATAATTACATTAATGAGGGGTACATAGAGAAATAAGCTGTTGCAATCATTAAAAAACAAAAAGCAATTGATGTTAAACCACTAACAAATATGAACATATGAACTAAGATAATTATTTTAAATCTAAAAATAATGGAGCTACTAAATATAAAAGTAAAACAAAGAAAATAAGACACTTTAGCACCTGAGTTAGCACCTTGATTATTTTAAAGTTAAAAGTACATGTAATGGTTTCGAGTAAAATAAAGCAAAGAAAATAAAACACTGAAGCACCTGAATTGGCACCTTAAATAGTACCTTGTGTGTCTTAAGTAATTGTAAATTAATTACTGTTATTCACTAATATATATAAAAATATGGGTTAAAATTAGTATTAAAAATGTATGAGGTACTGGGTATAAGATTCGATGAGAATTTTACTCTTTAGCACTTAGTTTAGCACCTTAAGGGTGAATTTTACTATACCACAGCACTATACATGGTTGATATTGTGTTGAGATATGGCTTAACAAGGTTCAGTCAAACCAGTGAATGAGAGGAAACATGCTAGTAGTTTTTGATCATTTGTTATTTCAAACCTACGACCCGTGTCTGATAATTTTACCATGATAATGCCATCATGAGTAAAGCACTGTTTTATTGTTAAATTATTATCACGCTTAAGTTTTCGATGTCTGTATAATAGGTTCTGTATTTCTTTAGTTAGGCACTCATTTACATGCACATTACTCCTTTTCTTGATGGAGAAACTTATTAGGTCCTTTTTTACATCAGTGGAATTGAATTTTAACCCTTTCAGGGTCTGTGCCGTAGATCTACGGCTTTACATTCAGGGTCCAAACCGTAGATCTACGCCATGAGCTCAGCTCACTCTGATAAGCTGTGAGCAGTAAATTTGGACCTAGATATGAGAGAATACATCTATGTGGTATGTGTGCACCACATAAAACAACTCCTGCAGCACACAGTGCATAATGAGAAAAAAACTGAGACCGTAATTTTTTATTAAAACAGCGACTTTGCATTTTTTTTCATATGTTTTTATAGTTGTATTTACAATTTCTTGGTCTCATTTGATAGAATGGAAGATATACTACAGAAATAGAGATGATTTTGATTGGTTTAAGTACTGGAAATGGCTTGAAACTCAGCTCAAAGTAGCAGAAATGTTTAATTTTTGCCGATGTTCAAGAGTAAACAAATGATCTCACACGTGTAATACACGCCAGCTGGTGGGTCTAATATACATTCACAAATGTGGTGATATATTCATACAATTATTACAATATTGCATAACAGTAAATCTTCTATTTTTTGGTCTGAATAAAAATTCATTATGTGAATAAAAAATCAAAATGGAATTCATTTGTAAAGTCTGAAAACGTAACTAATGAACAGAGGAAATGTTAGTTTAGTACCAGGAATGCCTACATTGTTTATCCTGGACCCTACTTTAAAATTGGAATATTTTGAACTTTGCATTAACCCTTTCAGGGTCCCCAGGCCCTCTCAGAGACTTGTTCTCAGGGTCGCCAAAATTTCAAAAAAAAAAGAAAATTTTTTCTTGTGAAAAGATAATTTTCTTTTCTAAACATTATAGGCTAAACAAAAATTTTTTACCATCAATACTTACCAAGATATGGAGGCGTGAAGTTGACAGAAAATGCCCCCTATATGGTAACATCGCTGACTGCCGTCACCCGGTATTACTTTATTTTCTTTTTTAGGTACTGTTTTCTATTATTTTTTTTAATTTTTTTTTCCAAGTAAATTTTATGGCCTGTGAGACCAATATGAGCACTGTTTTATAAGTTTTTTCTCTTTATTTACTGCACCATAACTGCACAAACACTGTTGTCCTTATATTGTTTATAATTGTTGTTTACACACAAATGATATAAAATGTTGTTTATTACTATTTTTCTATGTTTTATATACACATATACAGTCACAAGGAATGTTTCTAGAAGTTCTGCAGCCTGTGGAAGTCTTTGAAACATGGTGTCATGCACAGTGGTGTTTTACACTCCTCACACATAAAACAAGTGTCTGTGTTGTTGTGGGCATTTTTTTGTATGTGCACAGACGTAACACCTCTTCTGAGCCTCTTTCTTGAAAGCAGTAGCAGGCAGTTTTACTAGGAAGTGATCACCATGCTTCAGACGAGCAGGTAGTTGTTGATAATTTAGTGGGCGGTCTATTGCAGGTGTTGTTCCTTGGTACTTGAACACTATTTGTCTAATGACAGACAAACAGAACTCGCCATATGGTGGTTTGTTTCTGGTCCTCATCTTATACATATTATAAGCATTGAGCATGGAAATGTCCAGAAGATGGAAAAAGAGTTTTATGTACATCTTATAACTCTTGCGAACACAATCAGCAAACCCAATCTGCATGTCACATTTGTCCACTAAGTGCATATTGAGGGTGTAATCAATCACAGCTGCAGGTTTTAGAATGGGTTCATTGCTTTCTCTATGCTGCCTGCTAGTGTCTGCCATTTCATTAGGGTGAACTGACGACAATAGCGTGACATCTCGTTTGTCATGCCACCGAAATGCCATGATGTCATTGGCAGCAAACGCCTGCACCTCACCTCTACGAGTGCCAGCGTCAAACCTGGGCATATGTTTACGATTTGCACGCACTGTGCCACACACATCTGTGATGTTACACAAATAACCCGCACGTAAAAGAGAGAAGCTTACGACCACATTTCGGTCCGACTTAGACCATTTACAAAGTCACACTAACTAGAAGTGGAGCAGGACGGCTATATATAGGCAGGAAGAGGTGGTGGTGGTAGTAGTAGTAGTAGTAGTACAAGAATGGTATATAATACCGACAAGATGAAATCACGACACATGCGCAACACCCGGGCATCACCATCGTAAACGTTTCGCCATCCAGCCAGCCACTGGATGGCAAAACGTCCACAACAAAGACAACCGGACGCCGTGCATGTGTCTTAATTTCATCAGTAGTAGTAGTAGTAGTAGTAGTAGTAGTAGTAGAGGTAGTAGTGGTAGAGGTAGTAGTAGTGGTAGAAGTGGGGAATAAGGAGGACGAGCCAGTCAAATACAAAGGAAGGGGAGCACTGCGAGAGAGCTAGGTGCCCACAGAGAGAGAGCAAGCGCACAGAGGTGCGTGAAAGGGGAAGTGGTGATGCCCGGGTGTTGTGCATGTGTCGTGATTTCATCTTGTCGGTATTATATACCATTCTTGTACTACTACTACTACCACCACCTCTTCCTGCCTATATATAGCCATCCTGCTCCACTTCTGGTTAGTGTGACTTTGTAAATGGTCCAAGTCGGACCGAAACGTCGTCGTAAGCTTCTCTTTTATGTGCGGGTTATTTGTGTATCGTTCCAGTCACGGTATTGTGCCTTTTTTTTGTTATCTGTGATGTTCACTCGCAGAAAATCACTGAGTGAGGGGCTTGTGTACCAGTTATCAGTATATAGTATATGCCCCTTACCAAGGTATGGTTCTACCATTGATCTAACCACGTCACCAGAGATGCCCAATAACTTCCTGGTATTTTGCAATGTATAACTTCCAGTGTACACAATATCCAATACCAGACCACTGTAACAATCACAAAGCACAAACAACTTTATACCAAAGCGTTTACTCTTGCTTGGTATGTACTGCTTGAAAGAGAGTCTTCCTTTGAACAGAATCAAAGACTCGTCAATTACAAGCTTCCTGAAGGGATTAAAATACATATTGAATTTCTCTTTCAGATTCACAAACACATTCCTAATCTTATATAACTTGTCGTTTCTGTCAGGCCTGGTTTTGTCAGAGAAGTAAAGCATACATAATAGTTGCACAAATCGATTCACTCGCATTATATCACTGAAACCTGGGGTTGCAATCAGGCAGTCTGTTGACCAGTATGATTTCACACTGTGCTTATACACATGTGGCATAAGCATTATTGTGGCAAAGAAAAGATTCATCTCAGCACAGTTGTCTCCTTCCACTGGTGTAGTCATGATTTTGGTGAAAGTATTGTGTTTGCCATGGTGTACTCGTAGTATCTGTTGCTTTCCCTGACAATAATTTCCATCAGGGGTTTGTCAAAGAATAACTCGAAACATTCCAGTTCACTGGCATTGTTCTCCAGTGTACAACATGGCCATGTTCCACTTTGGCTTTCATCAAACTGGTGGGGATTTGGAACAAAATTGACAGCTTCCTGCCAATCCCAGGTGTGGTCTGCTGGTGGGTACTGGACATTGACAGGTGGTTGTGGTAGTGGAGGCTAGTGTGGTGGGTGGGTGGAGGATGGTGGCCTTGGTTGTAGGTCAACTGAGGCAGCGGCATGGGTGGCAGCATGGCCCACTGCTGGTGCCTCATGGCCGGCACCACCACTACCACCACCATGCACATTTTCCATCCCAATTGCTACACTATCATTGTCATTTTCACTGTCTGTTCCTGTTGTACAGCCACAGGATGTACTCCTAGATGTACTCCTTCCCCTTGGAATAGCATATGGCACACTACCGGAGCGCATATGTCGTCGTAGATACTGAGGCTTCACTGGAGAATATTCCACTTCACTATCACTATTGGTACTGGTTTCAAAAGCTTGTAGTTCATATTCACTATCGCTATCATCACCAATGATCACATCTGAGTCCGGGATTTGGGAAAATAGGAGTTTCCTCTTTGATTCTGGTACAACTGCACGTGAACAAGACGACCCAGCAGCAGAGGTGGAAGGCTGAGGGTCGTCTGGGTTTTCCTCATTATTACCGATATTATGGTCATTAGTTTTGGTCACAACCTCGCCTAAACCTTGAAACTTATCTTCACTGGCACTTCCATCTGTATTAGAACTGTCACTGGGGGAACAAAAGTGTCCCAGTTCGCCGAGGCGTGAGAGCTTCTTACCGTGAGGCATGATGAACAAGGTCTACTAAAATGGCGTTCCCACAATGCGCCACTGGGTCCCAGATTTTTTCTACTGCGCACACCGACCACACACGCCCATTCTCTCACATCTAGGCCTACCAGCCTTTTCCCACGAGATTTGAAGGCGCTAGAATTTATGCGTACTAGTACGTCAAAAACCCTGGTGCGTAAGCTGTCCTAGTACGGTCGAAACCCTGAAAGGGTTAAATTACCAATTTCCGATCACTTTATTTTGTTGTTGAAACAGTTGACTTGGCGATTTCTTGTGCTCAATCGATAGATTAGAGGTAATACTAGTGAAATAGCTAAGAATTTGGTTGACTGGAATACTGTAATTGTTGTAAAATGGGAGTCAAAGTCGGCAAAATCGCCGATGTGTAAATATCGCCGACACATCAAAATTCGCGAAAGCATAATTTCGTCAATTTTCCATCAAATTTCGTACTTTTTGTTTTATTACCTTCAGAAAAAGATTCTCTACCATTTCATAAGAAAAATAACAATTATTTTTTGAAAATTCTTGGACCCTGGTGTGTACTTTGAAATTTGTCCTCTGGACCCTGAAAGGGTTAACATAACACTTTGCTTTTGCCTGCCTAGCAGTCAGGCCTCCTCGATATCACTGGTTTCAATGTTAATTTTTATCTCATCTTTCATTAGTTGGAGTTGTTTGATGGTGCAATTCTCATCATTTATATCTGGAAGTAAGGTAGAGCTGGTTAAAATGACAGTCTAGGAGCTTGTCTTGTTCAGTCATCTCCCTTTGATACGGGAAGCGTGCATTCCACTGGGATTCCATGTTTAACTTCCAATCTTGTGTAGCTTCTGACAGCTTGGTGGTGAAGGAATTTATTTGTTTAGTATGTGTGTATATAGTTGAGTGCAGGTTTGCATGTTCTTTAGACGAATTTGTTAATGATGTTAATGATGACAGTTTGTTTTCTAGTTCACTAATCTTTGAGTTTTGTGTCATAACATGGCATTCTAGGTTATTAATCCTCGTGTTTTGGTTATATAGAGAGCGCTCCAGGTCCCCAATGAATTTTTCATAGGTTTTGTTTTGCCGTCTTAGCATACTACAGTGGACCCTCAGTTAACGCCTTTAATCCGTTCCAGAAAGCTAGGCTTTAACCGATTTAGCTTTTAACTGAATTAATTTTCCCCATAAGAAATAATAGAAATCCAATTAATCCGTTCCAGACACCCAAAAGTATGAAATTTTTTTTTCACATGAAATGTACATTTTCCTACACAGAACACAATGTTACATGTATAATAAACATTACTGAAATGACACTTACCTTTATTGTGGAATTGTTGATGAGTGATGAGACCGTAGGAGGGCAGATGATGCAGGTGTTCTATTGTTTGGAAGGGGAATCCCCTTCCATAAAGACTTCAGGTAACAAGTCCTTTTCTGGGGTTACCTCCCTTCTTTGTTTTTTAATGCCACTAGGACCAGCTCGAGTCACTGGACCCCTGTTGTACAAAACGTGTCCCAGAGAGTTCTGTTTCTTGCGTCCCTTTAAGATTTCCCTAAAATGGGCAACAAGAGTGTCATTGTACAAGTTGCCAATACGGCTTGCAACAGCTGTGTCAGGATAATATTCATCCATAAATGCTTGCACCTTTGTAAACAGTGTACACATTTCCTTAACCCATAAATGGTCCAAACGTATATATACGTTTTTTCAACATCTGAAAGTATGTAAAAAAATGTAATCTTCTTCTTTGTTTTACATTTGAAAACGTGTAAAAAAAAAATTTATCTACATTTTTTTGTTATATTTGAAAATATGTAAAAAAAAAAAGTAGGTCTACTTCTGTAGCACTACGAATTTGAACGTCGATCTGTTTGGTCCGTTTAAGGGTTAATCTTTGATGAAGGCAACTCCCTCCGTCTCTCTTCCTCCACCTCTGAAGGAAATCCCTGAGCTTTGGTCTGTTGCTGTTGCACCTGAAGCTCTTGCAGCTCTGTAGTGGTTAGCTCTTCATTGTCGTCCTCCACCAACTCTTCCACATCCTTGCCACTAACCTCCAACCCCATGGACTTTCCCAGTGCCACAATAGATTCCACAGCTGGCATAGGCTCCTTAGGGTCAGCCCCAAACCCTTCAAAATCCCTCTCTTGTACACATTGTGGCCACAATTTTCTCCAGGCAGAGTTCAAAGTCCTGCGAGTCACTCGCTCCCAAGCCTTACCTAAAAAGTTTATGCAACTGAGGATACTGAAGTGATCTTTCCAAAACACTCTTAGGGTCAATTCTGTGTCTGAGGTCACTTCAAAGCAGTTTTGAAACACTGCTTTGGTGTACAGTTTTTTGAAATTTGAAATGACCTGCTGGTCCATGGGCTGGAGGAGAGGAGTGTTATTAGGAGGCAAGAACTTCACTTTGATGAAGCTCAACTCCCCTGCAATTTGCTCTTGCAAGTCATGAGGATGAGCACTTGAGGAGGCACTTGAGGTCCAATTTATTTTCCAGGAGGTACTCTTTCACAGTGGGGCCAAACATGTCATAGAACCAGTCATTAAACTTGTCTCTAGTGACCCATGCCTTACTGTTTGCTCTCCACATCACACACAATTTAGTCTTGACAATATTGTTTTTCTTGAACACTAGGAATTTCAGAATGATACACGAGTAAAGGCTTCACTTTGCAACCCCCACTAGCATTACTACACAACATTAAAGTGAGCCTGTCTTTCATAGGCTTGTGTCCTGGGAGTGCCTTTTCCTCCTGAGTAATGTAAGTCCTGTTTGGCATTTTCTTCCAAAACAGGCCTGTTTCGTTACAATTAAACAATTGTTGGGGTTTTAATTTTTCAGCCTCTATGTACTCCTTAAAGTCCTGCACATATTTTTCAGCTGCTTTTTTTGTCAGAACTGGCAGCCTCACTATGCCTTATCACACTGTGTATGCCACTACGATTCTTAAATCTCTCAAACCAGCCTTTGCTGGCCTTAAATTCATCAACAGCAGCACTATTTGGAGGCATTTTCTTAATAAGATCCTCGTGCAACTGCCTTGCCTTTTCACATATGATTGACTGTGAAACACTATCTCCTGATAATTGTTTCTCGTTTATCCACACCAACAACAGTCTCTCCACATCTTCGAGTATTTGCGATCTTTGTTTTGTAATCACACTTGCACCTTTTGCAACAACAGCTTCCTTGATTGCCTTTTTGTTGTGTGAGATGGTAGTGATGGTTGAATGGGGGTTTGTTGTATAACTTTTCCAACTCCAAGATACGCACTCCACTCGCGTACTTTTCTATTATCTCCTTTTTCAATTCGATGGTACACCTCAACCTTTTTACCACAGGGTTGGCACTAGGTTACTGGCCAGACCCGCTCATGGCTCCGAGTGGACGTGTTCGGGACGAAAGCTCCTAACCGAGTTTTTAGGTGTTATCCGAGCTAATTTTTTTTTACACCAAAGCGAGGCTTTATCCGATTTTGGCACTATCCAATACAGGTGTTAACTGAGGGTCCACTGTATTTTTCTGCTGAATTTTATTAATGGTGTCAAGTTGTTGTCGAGGACTGCATTCCTGGGCTATACCTGTGGTTGTTGACGAGTTGTAATCAGTGTTGCCGTTTGGGGTGAAGAAATCTCGAGTGTTATCCATAGTTGAAGAGAAGTCAGCTTGGGTGCGAACTGTGGATGAGGATGAATGGTGAGGGAATTCGGAGAAAGTTTTGGAGTTGTCCACCATTGTTGTTGTTGTGTTGGTCTGGGCGGAGGTGAGGGGGGTGGAAGATACACTGGCGCCCTTCAGGGTAGACATTATAGGTAACAGTTTCCTAGGAGGTTTGGTGTCTGTCTTGGTGTTGCTGCTTCTATTTTTGTGTCCCATGAGATCACTAGTGGAGTTTATATGGATTTACTGTAGATGTAACTGTTGCTTGGCTGGTATGCCTGGCAGCAGGCTGGTGTTTGGTATGCCGGGCAGTCCTCTTTTAGTTGTGGCTGGTCAGCTTTCTACATTACTAGCAGCTTTATTTTGGTCATTACTGGTTCCATGTGGGTCAGTGCAGCAGTACAAGCATTTAGGCCATAATAAGAGCTGTTGTAGGGGCAGGGAACTGCAAAGATGTGGAAGCAGCCGTTGTTGTTGACACCTCATGATCAACTGGGACAGACAAGCTTGGAAATATTTTACTGAGAGAGAACTTTACTGCAGATGTTAAAGCAAGTGCCTTGTAGGGATTCAAAAGTATTTACACTGTATGAGAAAGCTGAAGAATAAGTCAAAGTAGCATGTCTGGAATACTAAAGAACTAATTAACAAATGGTAGGTTGGTAGACAGCAACCACCCAGGGGGGTACTACCGTCCTGCCAAGTGAGTGTGAAACGAAAGTCTGTAATTGTTTTACATGATGGTAGGATTGCTGGTGTCTTTTGTCTGTCTCATAAATATGTAAGATTACAGGTATGTCTTGCTACTTCTACTTACACTTAGGTCACACTACACATATATGTATATGTTTATACACAGTCATCTGAGTTTTCTTTGATTTTATCTTAATAGTTCTTGGTCTTATTACTTTTCCTTTTATATCCATGGGAAAATGGAATAAGAATCTTTCCTCCGTAAGCCATGCGTGTTGTAAAAGTCAACTAAAATGCCAGGAACAATGGGCTAGTAACCCTTTTTCCTGTAATAATTACTGAAAAGAATAAGAAAATTGTCAAATTGGGAAGTCTGAATGTGTGTGGATGTTGTGCAAATGATAAGAAAGAGATGATTGTGGATGTTATGAATGAGAAGAAGCTGTATGTCCTGGCTTTAAGTGAAACAAAGCTGAAGGGGGTGGGAGAGTTTCAGTGAAGAGGAATAAATGGGATTAGGTCAGGGGTTTCAAATAGTTAGCTAAAGGAGGAGTAGCAATAATGTTGAAGGATAAGTTATGGCAGGAAAAGAGGGACTATAAATGCATTAATTCAAGGATTATGTTGAGTAAAATAAAGGTTGGATGTGAAAAGTGGGTTACAGTAAGCATATATGCACCTGGAGAAGAGAGAAGTGTAGAGGAGAGAGAGAGATTTTGGGAAACGTTTAACGAATGCGTGGGGAGTTTTGAACCAAGTGTGAGAGTAATGGTGGTTGGGGATTTCAATGCTGAAGTGGGCAAAAATGTTGTGGAGGGAGTAGTAGGTAAATTTGGGGTGCCAGGGGTAAATGAAAATGGGGAGCCTTTAATTGAGCTATGTGTAGAAAGAGGTTTGGTAATAAGTAATACATATTTTATGAAAAAGAGGATAAATAAATATACAAGGTATGATATAGCACATAATGAAAGTAGTTTGTTAGATCATGTATTGGTGGATAAAAGGTTGGTGGGTAGGCTCCAGGATGTACACGTGTATAGAGGGGCAGCTGATATATCGGATCATTATTTAGTTGTAGCTACAATTAGAGTAATAAGTAGATGGGAAAAGAGGAAAATGGCAAAAACAAGCAAGAGGGAGGTAAAAGTGTATAAACTAAGGGAGGAGGAAGTTCAGGTGAGAGATGAGCAACTATTGGCAGAAAGGTGGACTGGTGCAAGTCTGAGTAGTTGGGGGGAGTTGAAGAGGGTTGGAATAGTTTTAAAAATGCAGTATTAGAATGTGGTTATAGGAGGGTGGGCACAGGAGGAAAGAGGAGTGATTGGTGGAATGATGAAGTAAAGGGTGTGATAAAAGAGAAAAAGTTAGCTTATGAGAGGTTTTTACAAAGCAGAAGTGTTATAAGAAGAGTAGAGTATATGGAGAGTAAAAGAATGGTAAAGAGAGTGTTGAGAGAGTGCAAAAGGAAAGCAGATGATAGAGTGGGAGAGGCACTGTCAAGAAATTTTAATGAAAACAAGAAAAATTTTTGGAGCGAGTTAAACAAGTTAAGAAAGCCAAGAGAACGAATGGATTTGTCAGTTAAAAACAGAGTAGGGGAGTTAGTAGATAGGGAGATGGAGGTTTTGGGTAGATGGCAAGAATATTTTGAGGAACTTTTAAATGTCGACGAAGAAAGGGAAGCGGTAATTTCATGCACTGACCAGGGAGGTATACCATCTTTTAGGAGCGAAGAAGAACAGGATGTGAGTGTGGGAGAGGTGCGTGAGGCATTACGTAGAATGAACTGACGGGATTATGACAGAAATCTGGAAAGCATGGGGGGGGGGGGGGCTCCAGTGCTGGAGTGGTTGGTATTTCTGTTTAATAAATATATGAAAGAGGGGAAGGTACCTAGGGATTGGCAGAGAACATGTATAGTCCCTTTATATAAAGGGAAGGGGGACAAAAGAGATTGTAAAAATTATAGAGGAATAAGTTTACTGAGTATACCAGGAAAAGTATACGGTAGGGTTATAACTGAAAGAATTAGAGGTAAGACAGAATGTAGGATTGTGGATGAGCAAGGAGGTTTCAGAGTGGGTAGGGGATGTGTAGATCAAGTGTTTACATTGAAGCATATATGTGAACAGTATTTAGATTAAGGTAGGGAAGTTTTTATTGCATTTATAGATTTAGAAAAGGCATATGATAGAGTGGATAGGGGAGCAATGTGGCAGATGTTGCAAGTATATGGAATAGGTAGCAAGTTACTAAATGCTGTAAAGAGTTTTTATGAGGATAGTGAGGCTCAGGTTAGGGTGTGTAGAAGAGAGGGAGACTACTTCCCAGTAAAAGTAGGTCTTAGACAGGGATGTGTAATATCACCATGGTTGTTTATATACAGTGGAACCTCAAAAATCGAACGTATCACATATCGAACGTTTCGAAAATAGGACCATTTTTCAGATAAACTGTGTCCCTATTATCGAACGTGCCCCTATTTTCGGACCGCCGGGTATGGGACCTGTCTGCTGCCCACTCTGTCCGCGTCCCCTCGCAGGCGCTGTGAGCAGTCTAGCTTTGTTTATACTTGAGTGAACACTAACCTGCGCTCTCACTCACGCATTTTACGATTATTTCGTTGTGTTTAGTGCTTGTGGGACTGTGAAATAAACTGCCATGGGCCCAAAGAAACTTGCTAGTAGTACCCCTGTGGTAAAGAAAGTGAGAAACACCATAGATGTGAAGGAAATAATACAGAAGTGTGAGAGTGGTGTGAGACTTGTTGAGCTTTCCAGGATGTATGGGAAAAACAAGTCGATCATCGGTTCTATCCTGTCAAAGAAAGAACAGATCAAAGAAGCTGATATTGTGAAAGGTGTTAATATAGGGAGTGGATGAGGTGCCTTCTTCAGAGATTAAGGAGATCTGTGCCAAGTGGAATGATGTCCAAATGTTTGTGCAGAAGTACCACCTTGAGCAAGCTGAAACAAGCCATCTTTGCAACAAGTTCACTGACAGAACCATGTCCCATTTTAGGAAAATGTTAGAGGCGCCAGAAACAGAGGACTGTGGACAGTTATTTTGTGAGACAGGGGTCCAGTGACTCAAGCTGGTCCTAGTGGCATTAAAAGACAGAGAAGGGAAGTAACCCCAGAGAGGACTTTACCTGAAGTCCTCATGGAGGGGGATTCTCCTTCCAAACACTAACCCCAACTCCCTCTCTCCTCCTCCCTATCTTCCAGATGCCATCACCAATCTTCAATAAAGGTAAGTAAAAATGTTATTTTATATGTACAGGAGGGCCCCACTTATACGGCGGGTTAGGTTCCAGGCTACCGCCGTAAAGCGGAAACCGCCGTAAAGTGGAACACCCTTTTATTTTCCTTGTAAATGCATATAAATGCTAGATAACGTATTTACACTGACATATATTAAATTAGCAATAGAACTAAGCATTAAAAAAAACAATGAAAAGTAAAATTACACACAGTACATTTATTACATACCTTTAATTACTTAATATGAATGTGTGAGAGGTGAGTGGCAATGTAGTTATTGAATCAAATCAGGAGATGGCAGACCATCATCCTCTAATTCTTCAACTAATTTGATTCGTTTTGGAGACTTGTGTGAAGCTTTTGAAGGGGTGTATGTTGATGTTGAAGGCTGCTGAAGGCTAGCTGTTGATGTTGAAGGCTGTTGAAGGCTAGCTGTTGATGTTGAAGGCTGTTGAATGCTGGCTGTTGATGTTGAAGGTTGGCATGATATTTTCTTAAAGTAGGAAAGCATTGAACTTTGCCTCATGTATTTTTTTTTCCTTTCCCTTAAAATTTCTTTATAGCATGTAACATCATGGGAAAGGGTTGCATTCACTTTTGAACTTCGTTCAAAATTTGGATCAATCTTCTCAAAAATTGCCATTGCTATTTCTATATGGTTGATAGCTTCTTCCAAATCCTGGGTTTTCATTTCTTTAATGGTAACAGGACTATCATCAGGATGGATCTCCTCTTCATGAAATTTCTTTCTTTGCTCTTCAATCAGAAGAAGGTCTTGGTCTGTCAGAACCTCATCATGAGAGAGAAGCAATTCTTCCACATCCTCAGGCTCCACTTCCAGTTCTAATTCCCTTGCCATATCAACAACATTTACACACACTTCCCCCACTGGATTCTCAAAACCTTCAAAATCATCCATAAGTTCAGGAATCAGATTCTTCCAAACACCTTTGAGTGTAGTTTCATTAACTTAATTCCATGCATCTCTAATATTTTTAATGCCATCCAAAATTGTGAAACCTTTCCAAAAGGTTTTTAATTTATTTTGTTTAGGCCCAGGCATTTTATCACTGTCTAGGAAATTTACAGCCTTAATGAAAGTTCTTCTTAGGTAATAAGATTTAAAGGCTGCAATTACACCTTGGTCCATCGGCTGCAGTAATGAAGTTGTGTTTGCAGGTATAAAAGCAACATTTATCTCCCTGTACATACCATGTAGAGCTGTAGGGTGGGCAGGGGCATTGTCTAAAACAAGTAAAACATTAAAAGGAATTTTCTTTTCCTTGCAGTAAGCCTCAACTGTAGGCTTAAAATAGTCCGTGAACCAACTTATGAAAAGATTGGCAGTCATCCAAGCTTTCGAATTAGATTTATAATAAACTGGGAGGCTGCCTTTTGCATAGTTCTGTAGGGCCCTAGGATTCTCTGAGTGATAAATCATCATAGGTTTTAACTTGCAGTCACCAGCTGCATTAGCTCCTAGCAAGAGTGTTAGCCTGTCTTTTGCAGCTTTGAAGCCAGGCATTGACTTCTCTTCCTTAGCAATAAATGTCCTAGATGGCATCTTCTTCCAAAATAATGCAGTCTCATCCACATTAAAAATCTGTTGCTTGGTATATCCACCACATTCTATTATCTCGGCTAGTTCAAGTGGATAATTTTCTGCAGCTAAATTGTCAGCGCTTGCAGCTTCACCCTGCACTCTGATGTTGTGAAGTTGACTTCTTTCCTTAAACC
This sequence comes from Cherax quadricarinatus, assembly GCF_038502225.1. Taxonomy (NCBI): domain Eukaryota; kingdom Metazoa; phylum Arthropoda; class Malacostraca; order Decapoda; family Parastacidae; genus Cherax; species Cherax quadricarinatus. The sequence goes on along the minus strand of NC_091293.1, from coordinate 10,669,793 downwards.
TATTAAACCAGCCTCTGCTAGCTGAGAATTTATCTTCAGCAGCTTCCTCCCCTCTCTCAGCCTTCATAGAATTGAAGAGACTTAGGGCTTTGGACTGGATAATGGCTCTGCTTAAAGGCACCTTGTGACTAGTCTGATCATCAATCCACACCATTAAAAGTTTTTCCATGTCAGCAATAAGGTTATCACGTTTTCTTATAACTTAGTGGTCACTGGTGTAGCACTTTTAACTTCCTGCAACACTTTCTCCTTATTGTTCACAACTGTACTAACTGTTTGACGAGCCAAACCAAGCTTACGTGCTATCTCAGTCATTGACATACCTTGTTCACCAAGTTTAATCATTTCTAACTTGGCACTTAAAGTAAGAGGCTTATGACTCTTCTTTTTATCACAACTAAGCTTAGATGCCATCGTCAACGAGAGCCAATTAGTTAACGAAGAGCAAGCGAGAGAGAACGAGATACACCGAGCTCAGACAGCATAAACAAACAAACTGAACAGGTTGTGGACGATCACTCGGTCAGGCGAAATAGACGGTATTAATACGTGTCCAGTTTTAGTTCATTCATGTACATTTGTAAGAGTTTGTGAAACTTTTACCTTATAATATTTCTATTATTATTATTATAATAATTAAATCATGAAACAAATACTCTTACACTGTGTACAAGTTAGTACAGAATTATAGCTATAAAGTGAAGGCATACGAAAGGAATATTTTTCTACAGTTATCCCTAGTAACAGGTGACGGGCTAGAGAAAACGTAATTCTTCCGACACTTCTACAAACCGTTTGGTAAACATCTCATATATATTTGTATAAATTTTTATACTGTGGGTGCATGTATCATGTTTGTGTGTTACATAATGTGTTTCTTACATAATTTTGAAAAAAATATCATAGATTAAGGGAAATGTCTATATTAACGTAATATGCGACATTAATGCGCCCAAGAGATTATTATTATTACTATTATTATTATTATTATTATTATTATTATTATTATTATTGCATCAAGAGTAGAGAGACTCTTAGTGATTTTAATGTGTACCTACATGCCAGCACAGTGTGTAAGTTTATTTAGGTACAATACATATAAAATATACAATAACTTTAAAACACTTGAAATTTTGGAAAGTTTCCAGACATAATAAGGAGATGTGCTCAGGGAGAATGTAAACAAACTCAGTGGGCCGCTGTGACCGTATTAGAAAGGTGGGGGGAGCCATATAGCGAGTTTTGGTCATAATTTGAAATGTCCGTATTAGCGGAATGCCGTAAAGCAGGACCCTACTGTATTACTATACATAATTAAAAACTATAGTACAGTGGAGCCCCGCATACCGATTTTAATCTGTGCAAGAGGGCTCATTGGTATGCGAAATAATCGGTATGCGAATGAATTTTCCCCATAAGAAATAATGGAAATCAAATTAATCCGTGCAAGACACCCAAAAGTATAAAAAAAAAAATTTTTACCACATGAAATATACATTTTCCTACACACAAAGAGAAGGATACATGCACAATAGTAGAGTAGTACATGCACAGTATATATTGTGCATGTACTAGTCTACTAAATGAAGAATAAATGACACTTACCTTTATTGAAGATGCACCAATGACTGATGAGACACTGTGTCCTGGGAGTGCCTTTTCCTCCTGAGTACTGTAGGTCCTGTTTGGCATTTTCTTCCAGAACAGGCCTTATCACACTGTGTATGTCACTACGATTCTTAAATCTCTCAAACCAACCTTTGCTGGCTTTAAATTCACCAATATGAGCACTAGTTCCAGGCATTTTTCCCTGTTCACCTGGGTGTTAGTCGACTGGTGTGGGTTGCATCCTGGGAGACAAGATTAAGGACCCCAATGGAAATAAGTTAGACAGTCTTCGATGACACTGAGTTTTTTGGGTTATCCTGGGTGGAAAATCCTCTGGGGTTAATTGTTTCTTGGTATATTCTCAATAAGCCACACCAACAACAGTGCTACAGCAGCAGCAGACGATGCTACAGTAGCAGCAGACGATGCTACAGCAGCAGCAGACGATGCTACAGCAGCAGCAGCAGCAGCTGTACCACCAATAGTAGCGATGGTTGATTGGGGTTCATTATACAACCTGGCCAGCTCGGAGACACGCACTTCACTTTCATACTTATCAATGATCTTTTTCTTCATCTCTATAGTAATTCTCACCCTTATTGCTGTAGGGTTGGCACTAGAAGCTTTCTTGGGGCCCATGGTCACTTATTTTCCAGATAAAATCACCAAAAACACTAATAATACGAAATGTTACGATTGTATGCTTGGATGCTACCGCGGAGGCTGGCTGGTAAACAATGCCACCGGCGGAACATGTGAGGCTGGCTAAGGCGCACATTGGACGCATCTCGGACGAACAGCGGTGAGCGGGTTTTTTAGCGGTATGCGAGGCAAAATTTTTGCGATTAAAGTGAGCGGTATGCGGAATAAACGGTATGTGATGCCAACGGTATGCAGGGGTCCACTGTATTTGTTGTACAGTGGACCCCCGCATACCGTTGGCATCACATAACGATTAATCCGCATACCGCTTGCTTTAATCGCAAAAATTTTGCCTCGCATACCGCTTAAAAACCCGCTCACCGCTGTTCGTCCGAGACGCGTCCAATGTGCGCCCTCAGCCAGCCTCACACGTGCCGCCCGTGCCATTGTTTACCAGCCAGCCTCCGCGGTAACATCCAAGCATACAATCGGAACATTTCGTATTATTACATTGTTTTCGGTGCTTTATCTGGAAAATAAGTGACCATGGGCCCCAAGAAAGCTTCTAGTGCCAACCCTACAGCAATAAGGGTGAGAATTCCAGTAGTGATGAAGAAAGAGATCATTGATAAGTATGAAAGTGGAGTGCATATCGCCGACCTGGCCAGGTTGTACAAGAAACCCCAATCAACCATCGCTACTATTGTGGGCACCAGAAAGGCAGTCAAGGAAGCTGTTCTTGCCAAAGGTTTAACTGTGTTTTCGAAACAATGATCGCAAGTGATGGAAGATGTTGAGAGACTCTTATTGGTGTGGATAAATGAAAAACAGCTAGCAGGAGATAGCGTCTCTCAAGCGATCATAAGCGAAAAGGCTAGGAAGTTGCATGAGGATTTAATTAAAAAAATGCCTGCAACTAGTGATGATGTGAGTGAATTTAAGGCCAGCAAAGGTTGGTTTGAGATATTTAAGAAGCGTAGTGGCATACATAGTGTGATAAGGCATGGTGAGGCTGCCAGTTCGGACCACAAAGCAGCTGAAAAATATGTGCAGGAATTCAAGAAGTACATAGACAGTGAAGGACTGAAACCTGAACAAGTGTTTAATTGTGATGAAACAGGCCTGTTTTGGAAGAAAATGCCAAGCAGGACCTACATTACTCAGGAGGAAAAGGCACTCCCAGGACATAAGCCTATGAAAGACAGGCTTACTTTGTTGATGTGTTCCAATGCTACTGGTGATTGCAAAGTGAAGCCTTTATTAGTGTATCACTCTGAAACTCCCAGACCGTTCAGGCAAAAGAATGTCCTCAAGGAGAATTTGTGTGTGCTGTGGAGGGCAAACAGTAAGGCATGGGTCACTAGGGACTTTTTCTATGACTGGTTACACCATGCATTTGCTCCCAATGTGAAAGATTACCTAACTGAAAAGAAATTAGAACTTAAGTGCCTCCTGGTGTTAGACAATGCCCCTGGTCATCCTACAGACGTGGCAGAGCGACTTTATGGGGACATGAAATTCATTAAGGTGAAGTTTTTGCCTCCTAATACCACTCCTCTCCTGCAGCCCATGAACCAGCAGGTTATTGCAAACTTCAAAAAACTGTACACAAAAGCTCTGTTTGAAAGGTGCTTTGTAGTGACCTCAGAAACTCAACTGACTCTAAGAGAGTTTTGGAGAGAGCACTTTAATATCCTCAATTGTGTAAACCTTATAGGTAAGGCTTGGGAGGGAGTGACTAAGAAGACCTTGAACTCTGCTTGGAAGAAACTGTGGCCAGAATGTGTAGACAAAAGGGATTTTGAAGGGTTTGAGGCTAACCCTGAGAGGATTATGCCAGTTGAGGAATCCATTGTGGCATTGGGAAAGTCCTTGGGGTTGGAGGTTAGTGGGGAGGATGTGGAAGAGTTGGTGGAGGAGGACAATGAAGAACTAACCACTGATGAGCTGATAGATCAACTTCAACAGCAAGAGGCCAGACCTGAGGAAACTGGTTCAGAGGAGGGGAGAGAGAAATTGAAGAAGTTGCCTACTACAAAGATTAAGGAAATCTGTGCAAAGTGGCTTGAAGTGCAAACCTTCATGGATGAAAATCACCCTCACACAGCTATTGCAAGCCGTGTTGGCAACCTGTACACTGACAATGTTGTGAAACACTTTAGGGAAGTCATAAAGGAACGAGAGGTACAGGCCACTATGGACAGATATGTTGTGCGAAAGAAGTCCAGTGACTCTGAAGCTGGTCCTAGTGGCATTAAAAGAAGGGAAGTAACCCCAGAAAAGGACTCGACACCTCAAGTCTTAATGGAAGGGGATTCCCCTTCTAAACACTAACACTCTCTCTCCCCTCCTCCCATCCCATCAATCATCACCAGATCTTCAATAAAAGTAAGTGTCATGTAATTGTGCATGCCTTTTTTAGTTTGTGTGTATTAAAATTAACATTTCATGTGGTAAAAATTTTTTTTTTTCATACTTTTGGGTGTCTTGCACGGATTAATTTGATTTCCATTATTTCTTATGGGGAAAATTCATTCGCATACCGATTATTTCGCATACCAATGAGCCCTCTTGCACGGATTAAAATCGGTATGCGGGGGTCCACTGTATGTAAAACTGTAATTAATCTCTATAAAATGTATTTTTTGTGTGAATATTTTTGGGTTTCTGGAACGGATTAATTGTATTTCCATTATTTCTTATGGGAAATATTGCTTCAAATTTCAGACTTTTCGAATTTAGAACTACGCTCCTGGAACAGATTAAGTTCGATTTTTGAGGTTCCACTGTATTTATAGATGGGGTAATATATTTATAGATGGGGTTGTAAAAGAAGTAAATGCTAGGGTGTTCAGGAGAGGGGTGGGATTAAATTATGGGGAATTAAATACAAAATGGAAATTGACACAGTTGCTTTTTCTGATGATACTGTGCTTATGGGAGATTCTAAAGAAAAATTGCAAAGGTTAGTGGATGAGTTTGGGAGAGTGTGTAAAGGTAGAAAGTTGAAAGTGAACATAGAAAAGAGTAAGGTGATGAGGGTATCAAATGATTTAGATAAAGAAAAATTGGATATCAAATTGGGGAAGAGGAGTATGGAAGAAGTGAATGTTTTCAGATACGTACTTGGGAGTTGACTTGTCAGCGGATGGATTTATGATGGATAAGGTTAATCATAGAATTGATGGGGAAAAAAGGTGAGCGGTGCTTTGAGGTATATGTGGAGACAAAAAAACGTTATCTATGGAGGCAAAGAAGAGAATGTTTGAATATATAGTAGTACCAACATTCATATATGGGTGTGAAGCTTGGATTGTGAATGCAGCAGCGAGGAGGCGGTTGGAGGCAGTGGAGATGTCCTGTCTAAGGGCAATGTGTGGTGTAAATATTATGCAGAAAATTTGAAGTGTGGAAATTAGGAGAAGGTGTGGAGTTAATAAAAGTATTAGTCAGAGGGCTGAAGAGGGTTTGTTGAGGTGGTTTGGTCATATAGAGAGAATGGATCAAAGTAGAATGACATGGAGAGCTTATAAATCTGTAGGGGAAGGAAGGTGGGGTAGGGGTCGTCCTTGAAAAGGTTGGAAGGAAGGGGTAAATGAGGTTTTGTGGGGGAGGGGCTTGGACTTCATAAAGTGTGCATGAGTGTGTTTGATAGGAGTGAATGGAGACAAATGGTATTTGGGACATGACGATCTGTTGGAGTGTGAACAGCGTAATATTTAGTGATGGGATTCAGGGAAACCGGTTATTTTTTATATAGCCCGACTTGAGTCCTGGAAATGGGAAGTACAATACCTGCACTCTAAAGGAGGGGTTCGGGATATTAGCAGTTTGGAGGGATATCTTGTGTATCTTTATACATACGTATATGCCTCTATACTGTTATGTTCTGAGCACCTCTGCAAAAACAGTGATTGTGTGAGTGGGGTGAAAGTGTTGAATGATGATGAAAGTATTTTCTTTTTGGGTCACCCTGTGTCAGTGGGAGACGGCCGACTTGTTAAAAAAAAAAAAATAAATAAATATTCACTATACGCAGTGGACCCCCGCCTTACGATGGCATCGCGTTACGTCAAATCTGCCATATGATGCATTTTAACGCAAAAATTTTGCCTCGCCTTACGCTAAAAATCTCGCCTTACATGATTCGTCCAGGACGCGTCCCACGTGTGGCCTCAGCATCAGTGTTTACAAGCCATCCATTGCGGTCGCATCTACGCATACATTCAGTACATTTCACATTATCTCAGTGTTCTTAGTGCTTGTAACTGCAAAATAAGTCACCATGGGACCCAAGAAATCTTCTAGTGCCATCCCTGTGGTGAAAAGGGTGAGAATTAGTATGGAATTGAAAAAAGAGATTAAGGAAATGTGTGCAAAGTGGCTTGAAGTGCAAACCTTTATGGATGAAAATCACCCTGACACAGCTATTGCCCAGCTGTGCTGGTGACTATTACAATGACAATGTGAACCACTTTAGACAAATCATAAAGGAACGAGAGGTTCAGAGCTCTATGCTATGGACAGATATGTTGTGCGATAGAGGTCCAGTGACTCTCAATCTGGTCCTAGTGGCATTAAAAGAAGGGAAGTAACCCCGGAAAAGGACTTGATACTTCAAGTCCTAATGGAAGGGGATTTCCCTTGTAAACAATAACTTCCACACACTCCCCTCCTCCCATCCCATCAATCATCACCAGATCTTCAATAAAGGTAAGTGTCATGTATTCTATTCTTAGTAGAGTATTAACTGTGCATGTCTTCTTCAGTTTGTGTGTATTAAAATTGATATTTCATGTGGTAAAAATTTTGTTTTTTTCATACTTTTGGGTGTCTTGCACGGATTAATTTCATTTCCATACGATGAGCTCTCAGGAACAGATTAATATCGTAAGGCGGGGGTCCACTGTATATGATAAGTCCTGGAGCATCATCATATGACAAAGCTCTTTTAACCCTTTCAGGGTCGACAGGCCCTCTCAGAGACTTGTTCTCAGGGTTGCCCAAATTTAAAAAAAAAAAAAAAAAAAAAAAAAAATATGAATAGATAATCTTTTCCCGATCATAACGACACCAAAAGTATGAAATTTGATGGAAAACTTAGGGAATTATGCTCTTGCGAAGTTAGCAGTTTCGACGATGTTTACGCATCGGCGATTTTGCCCACTTTGAGCCCTATTTTCGGCCAATTCCAGTGTACTTGTCAACAAAAATCATAACTATTTTGCTAGAACTCCATTTTTTCCATCGAATGAGTACAAGAAACCACCCATTTACCGATTTCAACTATCCAAATTGCTAAATTCTGACACTGGTCAGAATTTAGCAATTTTGCCAATTTCACACACATTTCAAAAGATGCCAATTTCCGAATAGGGTCCAGAATAAACAAGAAAGACATTCCTGGCACTAAAATAACATTTCCTCTGTTCATTAGTCATGTCCCCATGCCCCTCTTACATTCTTTTGCTTTCCACTTTGAATTTTTATTCTCACAAAAAAATAGGAGATTTACTGTTATGCAGACTACTTCATTGGTGTAGAAATGGTATAAATAATATCAGCGCACTTGTGAAAGAATATTAGACTCGCCAGTTGTTGACATGTATTGGACGCATAGCATGATTTGTTTACTTTTGAACTTTAGTAAAAATCGAACGTTTCTGCTACTTTGAGCTCAGTTTCAAGGTACTTTTCTTTGTAAAACCAGTCAAAATCATCTCAATTTCTGTAATATGTCTTCCATTCTATAAAATGAGACCAGGAAAACTAGAATACAACAATAAATACCATACGAAAATACAGTGCAAAGTCGCTGTTTTAATCCAAAAACACGGTCAAAGTTTTTTTTTTCTCATTACGCACTGTGTGCTGCAAGATTTTTTTTATACTGTGCACACTGACCACATAGACCCATTCTTTCATATGTAGGCCTACCAGCTTTCTTTCAGTAGATTTGAGGGTGCTAGAATTTAGGCGTACTAGTACGTCGAAAACCCTGGTGCGTAAGCCGTACTAGTACGGCCAAAACCCTGAAAGGGTTTAGTCATAAAGAACACAAAGGCACAATACCATGACTGGAACAATACACAAATAACCCGTACATAGACAAAATAACATGACGATGTTTCAGTCCAACATGGTCCATTAACTAGTCACACGGGTAATGGTACAAGTCGGACTAAAACATTGTCATAAAACTTCTTTCCCCTATGTGCGGCTTATTTGTTTACTCTTAAAAGTCTGTTGAGTGAAGATCAAGTATCATGACCAAGAACTAAATCATATATATTAGCCAATGCCAGTAATACAAGTTCTTGGTAAGTTCATTGAATAATGTTTTAATAGTTTAAAACTTGTCAACAAGAAGTGTGTTTAGAGGAGATTTAGTTTGCCTTGTAAGGAATTTAACTATTATAATTAATAATTTTTGTTTCCTTTACAGTGGACAAAGTTTGTAGATTCGCCTACTAGTACATTATCGTCTCCTGGCTTAAAACCAGTCAACTTTGACTTTCAAAAATCAGCTCTTGAACAAGTAAGTGCCAGCTCTTCCATACATGTGAGTAGATCCACAAACTATTTTTCTTGTGCAACATGAAGATGGAACGTACTTGATGCAGATGCCTGTGAAAGTAAACCTGTTCTTCTGGGTACTGGTTGGTGCTTCAGTCTGTGGTTGTACCTGGGAGACGGTTAATTAGGGTTTTTGATGTGAAGCTGATATCAGCTTCTGAGGGTTGTGTCAGGCAGTCATCAAGGAGGTCCCGGCTTCAGGCTGGTCTGTAGGGGTTAAAGAACCCTTGATATTTGTCACAGGTATTAAGGTATAATTGAAGCCTTTATTTCCTACAGCCCCCTCTTTCCCTACAGCAAGACTAAAAAAATGGAAAAGAATATAGAAATGGGATAGAAAAACATACAAGGAAGTGGCAGAGACGGGGAGAGAGTTAGTAAGTCACCCACTAACAAATACGTATAATAAATTTCCTAACTCTTAAACTGTCCAAACGTAGAGCTTCGTTTTTACTGCCGGCACTTTGATTTTTTTTTTTTTTTTAGGAAGGCAATTTTCTGTATGCTACAAGACACCCAGGGAGGTACTACCATCCTGCCAGGTGACTGTTGAGTAGACTTCAGGATGTACGTATTTATAGAGTGGCCACAGATATATCAGATCACTTTTTAGTTGTAGCTACAGTGGGAGTAAAAGGTAGATGGGATACAAGGAAAATAGAAGCAGCAAGTAAGAGGGAGGTGAAGGTGTATAAACTAAAAGAGGAGGCAGTTAGGGTAAGATACAAACAACTATTGGAGGATAGATGGGCTATTGAGAGTTTAGGCAATGGGGTCGAAGATGTATGGGGTAGGTTTAAGAATGTAGTGTTAGTGTTCAGCAGAAGTTTGTGGTTACAGGAAAGTGGGTTTGGGAGGGAAGAGGAGTGATTAGTGGAATGATGATGTAAAGAGTGTAGTAAGGGAGAAAAAGTTAGCATATGAGAGGTTTTCACAAAGTAGAAGTGATGCAAGGAGGGAAGAGTATATGGAGAGAAAAAGAGAGGTTAAGAAAGTGGTGAAGCAATGTAAAAAGAGAGCAAATGAGAGAGTGGGTGAGATGTCAACAAATTTTGTTGAAAATAAGAAAAAGATTTGGAGTGAGATTAGCAAGTTGAGGAAGCCTAGGGAACAAATGGATTTGACAGTTAAAAATAGGAGAGGAGAGTTATTAAATGGAGAGTTAGAGGTATCTGGAAGATGGAGGGAATATTTTGAGGAATTGTTAAATGTTGATGATGAGAGGGAAGCTGTGATTTCATGCATAGGGCAAGGAGGAATAACATCTTGTAGGAGTAAGGAAGAGCCAGTTGTGAGTGTGGGGGAAGTTCGTGAGGCAGTGGGTGGAATGAAAAGGGGTAAGGCAGCTGGGATTGAGGAGATAAAGGTAGAAATGTTAAAAGCAGGTGGGGATATAGTTTTGGAGTGGTTGGTGCTATTATTTAACTCTTAACCCTTTGAGGGTCGACAGGCCCTCTCAGAAACTCGTTCTCAGGGTCGGCCAAATTTAAAAAAAAAAAAAAAATATTTTTTCTTATGAAAAGATAGAGAATCTTTTCCCCATCATAATGACACCAAAATTATGAGATTTGATGGAAAACTTACGGAATTATGTTCTCGCGAAGTTAGCGGTCTCGGCGATGTTTACGCATCGGCGATTTTGCCCAATTTGAGCCCCATTTTCGGCCAATTCCTCTGTACTAGTCGACAAACAACATGAATATTTCGCTAGAACTACATTTTTTCTATTGAATGAGTGCAAGAAACCACCCATTTACCATTTTCAACTATCCAATACAGTGGTCAGAATTTAGCAATTTTGCCAATTTCACACAAATTTTAAAAAATTCCAATTTCCGAATAGTATCCAGAACAAACAAGAAATACATTCCTGGCACTAAAATGACATTTCTTCTGCTCATTAGTCACGTCTCAAGGCCCCTCTTACATTCTTTTGCTTTCCACTTTGAATTTTTATTCTCACGAAAAATAGAAGATTTACTGTTATGCAGACTACTGCATTAGTGTAAAAAATGATATAAATCATATTGGCGCAATTGCAAAAGAATGTTAGACTCACCAGTTGACGTGTATTGGACGCTTGGCATGATTTGTTTACTTTTGAACTTTGGTAAAAATCGAACATTTCTGCTACTTTGAGCTCAATTTCAAGGTACTTTTCATTGTAAAACCAGTAAAAATCATCTCAATTTCTGTGATATGCATTCCATTCTATAAAATGAGACCAAGAAAACTAGAATACAACAATAAATACCATACGAAAATACAGTGCAAAGACGCTGTTTTATGCCAAAAAAAACGTGAAAGTTTTTTTTTTTCTCATTATGCACTGTGTGCTGCAGGATTTTTTTTATACTGTGCACACTGACCACATAGACCCATTCTTTCATATGAAGGCCTACCAGCCTCTTCCCGCGAGATTTGACGGCGCTAGAATTTATGCGTACTAGTACGTCAAAAACCCCTACGCGTAAGACGTACTAGTACAACCAAAACCCTCAAAGGGTTAAACTGTCCAAATGTAGATCTACATTCGCATGCGTAGCGCTCCAAACGTAGATCAACATTTTGTTTTTCATTCCTTCAAATTTAGCACAATAGGCTTGAGTTGCCTAGACATGAAGGAATGGGTCTGTGCAGTCAGTGTGCGCAGTATAAAAAAAATCTGGGAGCACTTAGTACCTTGTGGGAGCGCAACAGTTCAATTGAGCACCAGCTAGAGCAAATAGTGTGGCAAACACCAGGGATTCACTGATGCCATGTCACATTAACACTCCCATTTTAACCCTCTGACTGTTGCAACCCCAAATCCTGAGGTGTCTCCTGGTGTCGCAAAATATTTGAAAAAAAAAATTATTTTTTCTTGTGAAATGATAGAGAATCTTTTCCAGATGGTAATGACGCCAAAAGTATGAAATCTGATGGAAAACTTAAGGAATTATGCTCTCATGAAGTTAGTGACCTCGGCAATATTTATGAATTGGCGATTTTGCCCACTTTGAGCCCTATTTTCTGCTAATTCCATTGTTCCAGTCAAACACACTCATAGCTATTTCCCTAGAACTCCATTTGTTCTATCGATTGAGTACAAGAAACTGCCAATTTACCGATTCCAACTACCCAATAAAGTGGTCAGAAATTCGTAATTTGGCCAATTTCACACAAATAAAAGGAATATGCCAATTTCAAAATAGGGTCCAGAATGAACAATGCAGACATTCCTGGCTCTAAAATGACATTTTCTTTGTTCATTAGTCACATCTCCAGGCCCCGGTTATAATACTCTTGCTGTCTATTTTGAATTTTATTCAAACAAAAAATAGAAGATATACTGTTATGCAGACTACTGCAATATTGTAATTATTGTATAAATAATGTCAACCCATTCATGACTGCATATTAGAATGGCTAGTTGGACATTTATTGGATAATGATGTCATTTGTTTACTCTTGAACATCAGCAAAAATCAAACATTTCCCCTACTTTGAGCTCCATTTCAAGGTCCTTTTCATAATAAAACCAATCAAAATCACCACCATTTCTATAATATGTCTTCCATTCTATCAAATGTGACTATGAAAATGAGAATATAACCATAAAAACTATGCGAAAATACACCTCAACATTGGCGTTTTAATCCAAAAACAGAGTTTTTTTCCTCATTATGAACTGCTTGCTGCAGGATTTTCTTTTATACTGCGCACACTGACCACACAGACCGATTCTCTCACATGTGGGCCTACCAGCTTTCTCCCGCTTGATTTGAAGTCGCTAGAATTTTTGAGTATATGTACGTCAAAAACGGTGGCTCATAAGACATATATATACGACTGAAACAGTCACAAGGTTAAGAGGAAAGTGAAAATGGGTTAGATAAATACATGAGTGAGTTTGGGTGGGTGTGAGTCGGACCTGACTAGCTTGTCTGATGTCATGCTACTTCCTTCAATGGATGTAACCTGACTAGGTGGGTCATTGGTCTAAGCTGGGGGGGAGGGTGACATGGACCTGCCTTGCATGGGCTAGTAGGTCTGCTGCAGTGCTCCTTCTTTCTTATGTTCTTGTGTATTCGGCAGGCTGGCTGGCTGGCTTTGGCTGGCTTTGGCTGGCTTTAGTTGGCTTTGGTTGGCTTTGGTTGGCTTTGGCTGTCTGTCTGTATATCTGTATCTGTCTATATCTCCGTCTGTCTGTCACTCTCTCACATGCACACATAAGTACAGTTATTATACATAGTGTAAATTACCTAGGATAACCCAAGAAAATTCCAGGCAAAAAGACAGACACAGACAGACAGACAGACAAACAAACATGTTTGTGTGTATCAGTGAAAACAAATAAAGCTAGGGTTCCCCGAGCACCCATTTATCATATGTCACTGGGCTATCAACAGTTGTCATAACACCATTCTTCAAGGAGTTTGATATACAAAATGAAGGCCATGGGCATTACAGGGAAGGTAGGCAGATGGATTTTCAGTTTCCTAACACACAGAACACAAAAAGTAGTAGTGAACAGGGCAAGATCCAGCATCAGCGAGGTCAAAAGCTCAGTGCCCCAAGGCACTGTCCTGGTACCTCTGCTGTTTCTCATCCTCATAGCAGACATGGACAAAAACACCCAGGACACTTTTGTATCATCATTTGCAGATGATGCTAAAATTAGCATGAAAAATCACTACGGTAGAGGACACTGAAAAAGTACGGAAGACATAAACAGTGTTTTCCAGTGGGCAGTGGAGAACATCATGACATTCAATGGTGATAAGTTCCAGCTGCTTAGGTATGGAAAGAATGAAGAACTCAAAAGGAACACAATATACAAAACTCAAGAGGGTCGCCAAATAGAAAGTCAGGAACACGTAAGACCTGGGAATAATTATGTCAGTGGACCTTTCTTTGAAAGACCATAACAAGACAAAGATCACGACAGCCAGTAAGATGACGGGGTGGGTATTGAGAACTTTCAAAACAAGGGAAAGAATGCCAATGGTGACACTCTTCAAATCGCTAGTGCTCCCTCACTTAGAATATTGCTCAGTGCTGATGGCCCGTTCAAAGCAGGAGAAATATCAGAGCTGGAACAAATACAGAGATCATTTACTGCTCACATTGAGCTTGTAAAGCACCTAAACTACTGGGAATGCCTGCAGGTCTTGAACATGTATTCACTGGGGTGGAGGAGAGAGAGAAATGCATGATAATATATACCTGGAAAATACTCGAGGGCCTGGTCCCAAATCTGCACACTGCCATAACATACTGGAGTGAGAGATATAGGAGGAAGTGTAAAATAAACCCAGTGAGGAGCAGGGGTGGGGTGGGGACAATAAGGGAACACTGTCAATATCCTGGGTCCCAGACTATTCAGTATCTTGCCAGAAGTTATCACAAACATGGCTGGAACAAGTGTAGAAGCCTTCAAGAGGAAACTGGACAAGTATCTTCACCAGGTGTCAGATCAACCAGGTTGTGATGGATATGTGTGGCAGCAGGCCTCCAGCAGCAACAGCCTGGTTGACAAGGCAAGCACCAGACGAGCCTGGCCCATGGCCAGGCTCAGGGAGTAGATAAACTCTCAAAACTCTTCAAAGGTATATCAAAGGTATACAGTATACTCCAGGCAGACAGAAAGACAGATAGACAAATAGACAGAGAGACAAGACATGTTTGTGTGTAACAGTGATAACAAATACAGCAAGGGTTAGCTGGAGCAGTGGGCATTTATCAAATGTCACTGGGCTGTCAACAGTATAGGGATGCCTTTCATAACAACATGCTTCAAGGTATATGCCAGGGTATGTAAAACATTCCTGGGACCTATAAATACTTTGTATATATTTCTAGACAATAGTAAATAACCCAGGCAGGTGTAAATGTTCACCTGTCAATGTGATTGTGACTATTTGAGCACTAATTCAGTATCTAATATTAGTGTCTGAACAAACATTGGCTATGAAATCACAAGAACTATTATAAATTGTAATTATCAGTACATAAAAAATATATACACGTAAATTAAAATGACGAGGAAAAAAGGTAAATCGGTAACACTTCTGCAACCAGCAGGAGTCGATGTTGCCATCAGGTGAGCATCCAGAGCCAACTTCATGGTTTTATATCACGGTAAGTACTAAACCTAAAAAAATTTTTTTAATCCTATAACATGTAGAAAAATGTGCTCTTCATTAAAAAAAAAATTATTTTTCAAAATATTCGTAGCGCCACGCAAGTGAACGTAGATCTATGTTTGGACAGTTTAAGGGCTAATAAATGTATGGAAGAGGGTAAGGTACCTAGGGATTGGCAGAGAGCATGCATAGTTCCTTTGTATAAAGGTAAAGGGGATAAAAGAGAGTGCAAAAATTATAGGGGAATAAGTCTGTTGAGTATACCTGGTAAAGTGTATGGTAGTTATTATTGAAAGAATTAAGAGTAAGACAGAGAGTAGGATAACAGATGAACGAGGAGGCTTTAGGAAAGGTAGGGGTGTGTAGACCAAGTGTTTACAGTGAAACGTATAGGTAAACAGTGTTTAGTTAAGGGTAAAGAGGTTTTTGTGGCATTTATGGATTTGGAAAAGGCATATGAAAGGGTGGATAAGGGGGCAGTGTGGCAGATGTATGGTATAGAAGGTAGGTTACTGAAAGCAGTGATGAGTTTTTATGAGGATAGTGAGGCTCAGGTTAGAGTATGTAGGAGAGAGGGAGATTATTTCCCAGTAAAAGTAATCCTTAGACAAGGATGTGTGATGCCACCGTGGTTGTTCAATATGTTTATAGATGGGGTTGTAAGAGAAGTGAATGTGAAGATCTTGGCAAGAGGTGTCGAGTTAAAAGATAAAGAATCAAACACAAAGTGGGAGTTGTCACAGTTGCTCTTTGCTGATGATGCTGTGCTTTTGGGACATTCTGAAAAGAAGTTGCAGAGGTTGGTGGATGAAATTGGTAGGGTATATAAATGAAGAAAATTAAAAGTGAATATAGGAAACAGTAAGGTGATGAGGTTAAAAAGATTTGGTAACAAAAGATTGGATATCAGATTGGAGGGAGAGAATATAGAGGTGGTGAATGTATTCAGATATTTAGGGGTGGAGGTGTCAGCAGATGGGTCTATGAAAGATGAGGTGAATCATAGAATTGATGAGGGGAAAAGGGCGAGTGGTGCACTACGGAGTCTGTGGAGACAAAGAACTTTGTCCGGGGAAGCAAAAAGGGGAATGTATGAGAGTATAGTTGTACCAACACTTTTGTATGGGTGTGAAGCATAGGTGATGAATATTGCAAGGAGGAGGAGGCTGGAGGCAGTGGAGATGTCATGTCTGAGGGCAATGTGTGGTGTGAATATAATGCAGAGAAGTCGTAGTTTGGAAATTAGGAGGAGGTGTGGGATTACCAAAACTATTATGGAGAGGGCTGAGGAGTGGTTGTTGAGGTGGTTCAGACATGTAGAGAGAATGGAACAAAACAGAATGACTTCAAGAGTGTATAAATCTGTAGTGGAGGGAAGGCGAGGTAGGGGTCGGCGTAGGAAGGGTTGGAGGGAGGGGGTAAGGGAGGTTTTGTGTGCGAGGGGCTTGGACTTCCAGCAAGTATGCGTGAGCATATTTGATAGGAGTGAATGGAGACAAATGGTTTTTAATACTTGATGTGCTATTGGAGCGTGAGCAAGGTAACATTTATGAAGGGATTCAGGGAAACCGGCAAGCCAGACTCGAGTCCTGGAGATGGGAAGTACAGTGTCTGCACGCTGAAGGAGGGGTGTTAATGTTGCAGTTTTATAACTGTAGTGTAAAGCACCCCTCTGGCAAGACAGTGATGGAGTGAATGATGAATGTTTTTCTTTTTCGGGCCACTTTGCCTTGGTGGGAATTGGCTGATGTGTTAATAAAAATAAAAATTTATAATTTTATAGGTAGTAGGTTGGTAAAGAGCAACTACCCAGTGAGGTACTACTGTCCGGCCAAGTGAATGTAAAACGAAAGCCTGTAATTGTTTTACATGATGGTAGGATTGCTTGTGTCTTTTTTCTGTCTCATAAGCATGCAAGATTTCAGGTAGGTCTTGCTACTTCTACTTACACTTGGGCCACACTATACATACATGTTCACGTTTATGTATACATTCTCATCTGAGTTTTCTTTGATTTTATCTTAAGAATTCTTGTTCTTATTGCTTTTCCTTTCATATCCATGGAGAAGGGGAATAAGAATCTTTCCTCAGTAAGCCATGCTTGTTGTAAAAGTCAACTAAAATGCCGGGAACAATGGACTGGTAACCTCTTTTCTCGTATAGCAAACTAGAAAGAAAAAGAAGAAAACCGTCAAAGTGGGATGTTTGAATGTTCATCGATGTTGTGTGAATGATAAGAAAGAGATGATTGTGGATATTATGAATGAGAAGAAGCTGGATGTCCTGGCTTTAAGTGAAACAAAGCTGAAGGGGGTGGGAGAATTTCAGTGGGGAGAAATAAATAAGATTAGGTCAGGGGTTTCAAATAGAGTTTAGAACTAAAGGAGAGGTAGCATAATGTTGAAGGATAAATTATGGCAGGAAAAGAGAGAATATAAATATATAAATTCAGTGATTAAGTGGAGTAAAATATAGGTTGGATGTGAAAAGTGGGTTATAGTAAGTAAGCATTTATGCACCTGGAGAAGAGAGAAGTGTAGAGGAGAGAGAGAAATTTTGGGAAATGTTGAGTGAGTACATGGGGAGTTTTGAACCAAGAGAGAGAGTACTTGTGGTTGGGGATCTCAGTACCAAAGTGGGTAAAAATGTTGTGGACGGAGTAGTAGGTAAATTTGGGGTGCCAGGGGTAAATGAAAATGGGGAGCCTTTAATTGAGCTATGTGTAGAAAGAGGTTTGGTAATAATTAATACATATTTTATGAAAAAGAAGATAAATAAGTATACAGGGTAAGATATAGCACGTAATGAAAGTAGTTTGTTAGATTATGTATTGGTGGATAAAAGGTAGATGGGTAGGCTTTATTATGTACACGTTTATAGAGGGGCAACTCATATATCGGATCATTATTTAGTTGTAGCTACAGTTAGAGTAAGAGGTGCATGGGACAAAAGGTAAATGCAACAGCAAGTTAGAGAGAGATGAAAGTGTATAAACTAGAGGAGGAGGAAGTTAGGGTGTATAAGCAACTATTAGTAGAAAAGTGGGCTAGTGCAAATATAAGTAGTGGGGTGGTTGAAGAGGGTTGGAATAGTTTTAAAAATGCAGTATTAGAATGTGGGGCAGAAGTTTGTGGCTATAGGAGGGTGGGTGCAGGAGGAAAGAGAAGCAATTGGTGGAATGATGAAGTAAAGAGTGTGATAAAAGAGAAAAGGGTAGCTAATCAGAGGTTTTTGCAAAGCAGAAGTGTTAAAAGAAGAGCATAGTATATTGAGAATAAAAGAAAGGTGAAGAGAGTGGTGAGAGAGTGCAAAAGGAGAGCAGATGATAGTGGGAGAGGCACTGTCAAGAAATTTTGATGAAAATAAGAAAATATTTTGGAGTGACATAAAAAAAAGTTAAGAAAGCCTAGGGAACAAATGGGTTTGTCAGTTTACAACAGAGTAAGGGAGTTAGAAGATGGGGAGCTGGAGATATTGGGTAGATGGCAGGAATATTTTGAGGAACTTTTAAATGTCGATGAAAGGAGACACTAATTTCATGCACTGGCCAGGGAAGTATCACGTCTTTTAGGAGCGAAGAAGAACAGGATGGGAGTTTATGGAAGGTGCATGAGGCATTACGTAGAATGAAAGGGAGTAAAGCAGCTGGAACTGATGGGATCGTGACGGAAATGTTGAAAGCAGGAGGATATACATGTATAGTGTTGGAGTGGTTGGTATTTTTGTTTAATAAATGTATGAAAGAGGGGAAGGTACCTAGGGATTTGCAGAGGGGGACAAAAGAGATTGTAAAATTATAGGGGAATAAATTTACTGAGTATACCAGGAAAAGTGTATGGTAGGATTATTAGTGAAAGAATTAGAGGTAAGACAGAGAATAGGACTGCAGATGATCAAGGAGGCTTCAGAGTGAGTAGGGGATGTGTAGATCAGGTGTTTACATTGAATCATTTATGTGAACAGTATTTAGATAAAGGTAGGGAAGTTTTCATTGCTGTTGGAGTGTGAGCAGGGTAATATTTAGTGAAGGGATTCAGGGAAACTGGTTATTTTTATGTAGCCGAACTTGAGTACTGGAAATGGGAAGTACAATTCCTGCACTTTGAAGGAGGGGTTTGGGATATTGGCAGTTTGGAGGGGTATGTTATATATCTTTATATATGCTTCTAAACTGTTGTATCTGGGTGCCTCTGTAAAGACAGTGATTGTGTGAGTGAGGTGAAAGTGTTATATGATGAAAGTATTTTCTTTTTGGAGATTTTCTTTCTTTTTGGGTCACCTTGCCTTGGTGGGAGAAGGCCGACTTGTTGAAAAAAAAATTATGTTCTGATAATTACAATTTATAATAGTTCTTGTGATTTCATGGCCAATTTTTGTTCTGACACTAATAATAGGTTCTGAAATAGTACTCAAATAGTCACAGCCACACTGACAGGTGTACATTTTCACCTGCCTTGGTCATTTACTATTGTCTAGAAATATACACAAAGTATTTATAGGTCTCAGCAATGTTTTAGACATGCTGAAGTATATATGAAACTCCTTGAACCATGGTGTTTATGGCGAATGCCAATAAACTGCTGACAATGCAGGAGTGCAGTGTCACTGATGATCATACACTGCTCCAGGGAACCCTGGTTTTGTTTGTTTTCACTGTTACACACAAACATTGTGTGTGTGTGTGTGTGTGTGTGTGTGTGTGTGTGTGTGTGTGTGTGTGTGTGTGTGTGTGTGTGTCTGTCTGTCTGTCTGTCTGTCTGTCTGTCTGTCTCTGTCTGTCTGTCTGTCTGTCTGTCTCTGCTTATGTCTCTGCCTGCCTGTGTGTCTGTCTTTCCGTCTGCTTGTCTCCGTCTCAGAGAGCGGCTCGTAAACCAACAGGTATTACACATGATGCAAGGTCATAATGTTTCATTCCTGATCAAGTAAAAAATGCATATTACTTGCCAGTCATGCTCATTATGTTTTATATCTACAAACATTGTATAGCACTTTGCCTGGAATTTTTGGGTTATCCTAGGTAATTTACACTGTATAATTGTACTTATGTGTACCTGAGAGATACGGATATATAGACAGACAGAGATATAGACAGAGACAGATACAGTCAGAGAGACAAAGTCAGCCAGCCAGCCTGCCGACTACATATTACACATGTTCCAGAATCTTCTCTCTTCTTAGGGCATAGGTGAAAGGACATTCTGGCAGGATGACACTACCAGTGGTTTTAGAAATGAAAGGATGTTGCACATGGGTTATTATCGAGGTTTTTGATATTTCCTCGACCACTTGTGGTCACATCCATCTCAGAGCCACTAAACCCTGTGTCAACATCACTTACCTCATAAAAGGGGAGTGTTAATATGACATAACATCAGTGAATCCCTGGCGTTTGCCACGCTATTTGCTCTAGCTGGCACTCAGTTGAACTGGTGCTCCCACAAGGTACTAAGTGGTCCCAGATTTTTTTTAATACTGCACACACCAAATGTTAAGACCCATTCTATACTGACCAGGCATCTCGGGGCCAGTCATGCCAAATTTGAAGGTAGGAAAAATAAAACGTAGATCTACGTTAGGAGCACTAGCAGTACAAATGTAGATCTATGTTTGGACAGTTTAAGGGTTAAAACTGTTTATACATAACTAGGGGACATGGAACTCTGAACTTATTTCCCATAGATAAGTGTTGAACGAGCGTGAAAGTGTTTCTTTTTGGGTTACCCTGCTTTGGTGGGAGATGGATGGCATGTTAAAAAAAAAAAAAAATTATAATTGGAGATGCATTCCTGAACTACATTATTCAGTATTCATTATTTTTTACAAATTTAAAAACTGTATATGGTATATACAGTACTCAGGTATGTAACTCACACCCTTTTCCTCCCTCTCACTCCCATTCACTACTACCTTCCCTTGCATCATATCTGATGCAACATTCTATACATATGTTCTCCACCCTTTCACTGTTGTGGTGGCTGAGGCAAGTGTCTGGGTGCAGGATGGTTGTGGTGAAGAATGTGCAGGCATGAGCAACAGCTTCCCTCCTATTCTATTATATTTGACACAACACTTTACATATAGTCTACACCCTTTCATTGTTACAGTGAGGGTACTAGGTACCTGAGCATGTGGTATGATAAGATTGTAAGGAGGGGATTACATACATTGCATGTAGTGGGTAAGGCTATAATGTCAGCCATGACTATTCTTGGGTCCCTACTGCAGAACACCAATGCAGCTGTTAAATTCACAGTTGTCGAACTATAGATTTAACAGCTCGCAACACATGCAAGCATAAACAGTGACAAACTGTCAGTGCATGTGGTGAAAAACTGCAGAAAAGATGATAATTATAATTGCTTTAAGAAAATTTTAATCATTAAATCTGCAGCTCATTACCAATTTCTGCTAAACAAGTATGAGCCTTTCATACATGTGTAAAACAAACATGAATTTGGTTGTGATGGCTGTGAGAGCCTGTGAATCATTTGCATAAATAACCTAGTTGACCAGGCAGTCAGTAACGAAACCTAGCCTTGGGCCAGCTAGAAAGGGTAAACTTGGAACAAGTAAATCATAGGTAAATTTAGTGAAAAATAAAGGGGGAAAATAACATGAAAATTTTTTATTACTTGCAATGTTCGTATTAGCAAATTAGCATTTAAGAAATTCATTGGTTCTATAGTGCACCATTTGTAAGTGGTAATGTTCATATCTTGGATGTTTATAAGTCAAAGACTTTCTGTATCTGTTTCAAGAGCAGTGTGGATTTAGAGAAAATTAATGTTAGCACAAAGCAGTGCTACAGTGTCTGTTTACCTTGGGGAGCTCTCGTCAGAAACCTGGGCACCCTTCTTGCTTTGTTTTTCTAGTTGTGCTTTTCTGAATGATGAGTCGGCCAATATATTTTATTACTTCAGGAAAACTGTTGCTTTTTCCTCTACTCTCTTTTCTTGCATAATTTTTTCTTCCATTTTTCTTTCTCACTTTTTGACTTGTATGTAGTTATGGTAGGATTCATGAAATCATAATACAGCCTCTCCTCACTTAGCGACGTACTCGTTTACTGATGCCTCAGACTTACAACGGGCTCTATGATTAGTATTCATACCTTCTTCTTCTTTCAACGTACCAGCCGTATCCCACTGAGGTGGGGTGACCCAAAAGAAAAAACTAAAGTTTCTCCTTTTAAATTTAGTAATATATACAGGAGAAGGGGTTACTAGCCCCTTGCTCCCGGCATTTTAGTCGCCTCTTACGACACGCATGGCTTACAGAGGAAGAATTCTGTTCCACTTCCCCATGGAGATAAGAGGAAATAAACAAGAACAAGAATTAGAAAGAAAATAGAAGAAAACCCAGAGGGGTGTGTATATATATGCTTGTACATGTATGTGTAGTGTGACGTAAGTGTAAGCAGAAGTAGCAAGACTTACCTGTAATCTTGCATATTTATGAGACAGACAAAAGACACCAGCAATCCTACCATCATGTAAAGCAATTACAGGCTTTCGTTTTACACTCACTTGGCAGGACGGTAGTACCTCCCTGGGCGGTTGCTGTCTACCAACCTACTACCTATATAATGTATATTAGAGCTGATTTCCTCTACAGTGGAACCCCGGTTTTCAAACTTAATCTGTTCCAGAGGGTGGTCCAAAATCTGAAACGTACGAAAACTGACTCAATTTTTTTCCATAAGAAATAATGTAAATACAATTAATCCGTTCCAGACACCCAAAAATA
The DNA here is from genome assembly GCF_038502225.1 of Cherax quadricarinatus. Classification (NCBI taxonomy): domain Eukaryota; kingdom Metazoa; phylum Arthropoda; class Malacostraca; order Decapoda; family Parastacidae; genus Cherax; species Cherax quadricarinatus. The sequence continues at coordinate 10,647,093 of NC_091293.1, read as the reverse complement.
TTCACAGAAAATTCATTTTTTAAAGAATAAATAGTTTTACATACTCAAAACATTGATAAATATTAATAAATGTAAGCATTACATACCTTTTTTGAAGACTTCTTGGCCTATGGAAGACAGGGAGGAGGGGAGAGGGAGTTGGGGTTATCGTTTGGAAGGGGAATCCCCCCTCCATAATGAGTTCAGGTAACAAGTCTCTCTCTGGGATTATTTCCCCTCTTTGTTGTTTAATGCCACTAGGACCATCTTGAGTCACTGGACCCCTGTCACACAAAATATCTGTCCAGAGAGCTATGTTTCTGGCATCTCTTTAAGATTTGTCTGAAGTGGGACAAGGTTCTGTCACTGAACATGTTGCAGATATGGCTTGTTTCAGCTTGGTCATGGTGATATTTCTCAGCAAAAGCTTTCACCCTACTCCACATTGCACAAATCTCCTTAATCTCTGAAGGCGCATCCTTCCCTCTCTCTTCCTCCTCCTCTGAAGCAATTTCCACAGCTGCAGTCTGTTGCTGTTCGAGTTGAAGGTCTTGCAGCTCTTCATTGGTTAGCTCTTCCCTGTTTCCCTGTTGGTAGTGTCGACACACTACCAGCAAAACCTGGTGGAAGCACTGATGTCCATACAGGAGTGAAAGATAGGGAAGAAACAGGAAAAATAAATGCACCAACAGTGAATGCAGCTACAATAAATCCTAGGAAACAGAATTGCAAACTATGTAAATGCTATTCCTTGGGTATCTGCAGGCACGGTATATCTGGTAAAAGAGGTGGGACATGCACCTTTGACCATCCCAAAAAATGCCACACCCACATGACAACAGGAGAGTGGAACTTCTCCTCCTGTAACTTACTTCACCCAGAAATGTGTCACTCATCAATCCATGGGAGAAAATGCTACAATGTATACTGCCAGGCACATCACCTAAAGGGGACTAGAAGACACAGACCAGCCAGACTATGGGAAACAGAAGAGGGGAGCCACAACCTCTCCACGGACAAAGGTTTCTTAGGGCCAGGAGGGAAAGACTGGAAAGAAATGACAGTAATCCTACAACAACTGAAAAACACTTCTGGAGTAGTTGCATGGACATTGGCCTCTACTCCAGAACAACAGATATTAGAGCCAGCAAATAAAACCCACCTAAATTCCACCACTATAACAACATTTGTCTTTGCAAACATACAGGGCCTAAAGCAGTCAAAAAACAACAAAATTCCTTACATCAAGGGACTGCTCTCAGAATCAGCTGCAATGTTTACAGCATTCACAGAGACCCACATAAAGGATCATTTATGACAAGGAAATATGGATCCCAGGTTATAATCTATTCTGATGCGACAGACTGAACAGGCAGCAACGGGGGGGGGGGGGGGTTGGCCGGGACGTCACAGAGTCGCTCATATCAAATGATGTTGCTGAAGTTTTGGCAGTAAAGATTGAAAACCGAAACCTTGTCATTGTAGTGGTATACAAGCCTCTAGATGCAACTTCCCAGCAATTTCAGGAGCAGCTTGTGAAAACTGACCCGTCTGGAAAATCTCCCAACTCCTGCCCCAAACATCATCTACTAGGAGATTTCAATTTGAGACACCTAAAATGAAGGAGTATAGCAGACAGTGTTTTAGCAGAGATCACCCCAGGAGGCAGCTCTGTTGAAAATTCACACACAGACTATTAAATCGCCTTAAACCAGCAAATAGTAGAGCCTACAAGACTAGAAAATATTCTGGACCTCATCTTCACTAACAACTACGATCTGATATGTAATATAACCGTATCAAAGACAATACATTCGGATCACAACATAATAGAGGTACAGACATGTATGCACAGGGCTCCTGACCAGCAAATTGTGAGCAGTCATGAAGGTCTCTTCACGAAATTCAATTTCAATAACAAAAACATACAATGGGATCAAGTAAACCATGTCCTAAATGAGACAAGCTGGGAAGATATCCTAAACAACACGGATCCGAACATTTGCCTTGAAAAAATGAATTCTGTGGTTCTTGAGATCTGCTCAAGACATATTCCATTAAGAAAAAGAAAGAGAGGATGTAAACTAGAGAGAGAGAGAGATGTTCCTTATACAGACAAAGGCAAAGAGTCACAGAGCTGCTAAGTGGGGCCAGTATATCTGAAATATGAAGGGAGGCACAGTCAGTGAAATTGCAAATACTGAACTTAAGCTGAAGGAATCTTACAGGAGACAAGAATCACAGGAATAACTAAAAGCCATAAAGGAAATTATAAAAAAAAAATACTTCTTCTCTTATGCCAAATCTAAAGGAAAAACAACATCCAGTATTGGGCCCCTGCTTGGGCAGGATGGGACATACACAGATGACAGCCAAGAAATGAGTGAGATACTAAAGTCCCAATATGACTCAGACTAAGGGTCGGAAATCCATATGAATTCTTTATGAACGAAACTCAAAATTTGGTCATCCCAAAAATCTTGGATATTATCCTAACTCAACAAGACTTTAAAGAGGCAATAAATGACACGCCCATGCACTATGCCCCAGGCCCAGACTCGTGGAACTCCGTGTTCATCAAGAATTGCAAGAAGCTCCTATCATGTGCCTTCAGCATTTTATGGAGAAGGAGCACAGACACAGGGGTCATCCCACACACACTAAAAACAACAGACATAGCCCCACTCCACAAAGGTGGCAGTAAAGCAGTTGCAAAGAACTACAGACCGATAGCACTAACATCCCATATCATTAAAATCTTTGAGTTGGTTCTAAGAAGCGAGATCACCAACCACCTAGTTACCCATCAGTTACACAACCCAGGGCAACACGGGTTTAGAGCAGGTCGCTCCTGCCTGTCCCAGCTACTGAACCGCTATGACAAGGTCTTGGATTTGTAGAGGATAAACAGGATACAGATGTACTATACACAGACTTTGCAAAAGCTTTCAACAAGTGTGACTATTGTGTAATAGCACAAAAAATGCATGGTAAAGGAATAGCAGGAAAAGTTGGTAGATGGATCTATAACTTCTTGACAAATAGAACCGAGTAATAGTAAACAGTGGAAACATAAGCACATATGCAGTTTAATGTGATCCTTTAATGACAACATTTCACCCACACAGTGGGCTTTTTCAAGTCACAAACAGATCTACCTGGGGTGGAAGGTACAGGAGTATTTATAGTCAGGTTCAGAATGTAGAGGTCAGGTGGAGAATGCTGCATCTGATGATCTACCGGGTGGGGTTATAGAGTCTTGGGTAGCTTGGCAGGGGTATTGGACAAGTTGTGAGTAGACCTTCTGCAGTGTTCTATGTTCTATGTGGGATAGCGATGAAGAAGCTTCTTGGCAAGTGGTTCAGCTATGTTATAGAAGCCATTGTTCTGGTTGAAATTGTTGGTTACAGAGATAAGCGATGATTCCAGGATTCTTCGGTATTGAGTGTTGTCTTCTGTGGCTATAAGTCTTGAGTTTCTGTAGTTAATTAAATGGTTGTGTGAATTGCGATGTTGTACACAGGCATTTCTTGTATCGCCTGTCCTGATTGCGTATTGGTGTTCTGAAATACGTGTTTGGAGGTCTCTTGATGTTTTGCCCACGCATAATTTGATGCAGTCATTACAAGGGATTATGTATACCCCTGCAGAGGATGGAAGCTTGTCCTGTCTATCACTGGTGATGCCCTTGATGGTCGTGGTTGTGGAGGTAGATACTTGGAATGATGTATTGGAAAAGATGTTGGAAACATGTTTGGCAATGGTTTTGGTGGGAAGGACTATGTATCTCTTCTCGGCAGTGTCTTCTCTGGGTGTATTGAAGATGTTTAATGCCCACCGTCTGCAGTCTCTGATGAAGTGACGAGGATAGTGGAGTTTAGAAAATACTTGTTCAATTATAGTGCATTGTTCCTCAAGGAACTCATTGCTGCAGATTCTGAGTGCGCGCAGGAAGAAGCCTATAATTACACCACGTTTAGTTTTGGTGACTCATGAAATCATAATGATACGATTGCAAACAAACCATACCCCGGCCGGGATTGAACACGCGGTCAGAGTCTCAAAACTCCAGCCCGTCGCGTTAGGCACTAGACCAGCTGGCCACAATAAGATTCGTTCAACTAGGTATATTTCTACACCATAGGAAGGTTAGCACAGGCACCACTGTGACCACAAATGCAAGTTTTTACAGACGAATCTCCAGCTAGCGTGGCCGTGACGAACTCTAGCTCAAGTCCCTTCACTGCCGTCAACATGACTCACGAAATCGTAATGACACGATTGCAAACAAACCATACCCTGGCCGGGATTGAACCCGCGGTCAGAGTCTCTCAAAACTCCAGCCCGTCGCGTTAGCCACTAGACCAGCTAGCCACAAAAAGATTTGTCCAACTAATTATATTTCTACACCATAGGAAGGTTAGCAGAGGCACCACTGTGACCACAATTGCAAGTTTTTACAGACGAATCTCCAGCTAGCGTGGCCATGACGAACTCTAGCTCAAGTCCCTTCACTGCCGTCAACATGACTCACGAAATCGTAATGACAAGATTGCAAACAAACCATACCCCGGCCGGGATTGAACCAGCGGTCAGAAATATACCTAGTTGGACGAATCTTATTACGGCTAGCTGGTCTAGTGGCTAACGCGACGGGCTGGAGTTTTGAGACTCTCTGACCGCGGGTTCAATCCCAGCCAGGGTATGGTTTGTTTGCAATCGTGTCATTACGATTTCGTGAGTCATGTTGACGGCAGTGAAAGGACTTGAGCTAGAGTTCATCACGGCCACGCTAGCTGGAGATTCGTCTGTAAAAACTTGCATTTGTGGTCACAGTGGTGCCTGTGCTAACCTTCCTATAGTGTAGAAATATACATGTATACCTAGTTTGACGAATCTTATTGTGGCTAGCTGGTCTAGTGGCTAACGCGATGGGCTGGAGTTTTGAGACTCTCTGACCGCGGGTTCAATCCCGGCCGGGGTATGGTTTAGTTTTGGTGTCGTGGTGAGAGTAGAAGTGGAGAAGATCGTTTTGGTTGGTTGGTTTTCGATAGACTTTAAAACGAAGTTCATGGTCAGTTTTGCAGAGAACATCATCAAGGAAAGGAAGAGTGTTGTCGACTTCTTCTTCAAGTGTGAACTGGATTGAGGGCTACACCTGGTTGAGCTTGTCTTGGAGAGCTTGAACGTTGAAGCGCCTGGGAGTTATGAGGAGAATGTCGTCAACATAACGGAGCCAGGTGACAGTCGAAGGAATAATGGTGGAGAAACACTCAGCTTCTAGATGTTCCATGTGTAAGTTCGCCAGGATGGCACTGAGTGGCGAGCCCCATGGGTAGACCAAAAGTCTGTTGAAAGAGGTGATTTTCGAAAGAGAAACATGAAAAGCCGACACATAGTTCAACGAGGTCGATGAAATCGCTGGCTGGAATAGGAAGATCAATCGTTTTTCCTGCGCAGGAGATCGCTGGCTTGTGTAGTAGGTACTTTGGTGAATAGGGAAGTTACGTCAAGGCTGGAAAGTTTCTTGTTCCTGATGTTGATGTTGCGAATGAGAAGATCACCCGAGTGTTTGAGATGTGCTGGACTGATAGTGCCCAAGTTTGGAGAGGTGTTTTGCGAGAATTCCTGAGAGTTGGTGGGGAGCACTGCCTATTCCCGAAGATATGGGCCTCAATGGGATACCAGGCTTGTGAGTTTTTGGTAGGCCATACATTCTGGCAGGTCTGGGGTTGCTGGGTATGGTGTGCAGAAGTTTCTTCCCTTGTTCTGAGTTTCCTCAGAATGCGGCGAGTCCTTTGAAGAAAAGTTTTAGTAAGGTTGTCCACTTGGTTAGTTGTGAGGGGTTTGTAGGTATCTGGCTCATTAAGTAGATTGAGCATTTTGTTCCTGTAGCCGTCAGTGTTCATGATAACAACACCACTTCCTTTATCAGCGGTGGTGACCCCTGATGGTCGTGTCTTCTGCTAAACCTTTAAGTGGAATGATGTAAGAAGCAGCTCAACCAGGTCGAGCCCCTCAATCCAGTTCACACTTGAAGAAGAAGTCGACAACACTCTTCCCTTTCCTTGATGATGTTCTCTGCAAAACTGACCATGAACTTCGTTTTTAAAGTCTATCGAAAACCAACCAACCAAAACGATCTTTTCCACTTCTACTCACACCACGACACCAAAAACTAAACGTGGTGTAATTATAGGCTTCTTCCTGCGCACACTCAGAATCTGCAGCAATGAGTTCCTTGAGGAAGAATGCACTATAATTGAACAAGTATTTTCTAAACTCCACTATCCTCGTCACTTCATCAGAGACTGCAGACGGCAGGCATTAAACATCTTCAATACACCCAGAGAAGAGACTGCCAAGAAGAGATACATAGTCCTCCCCCACCAAATCCATTGCCAAACATGTTTTCCAACATCTTTTCCAATACATCATTCCAAGTATCTACCTCCACAACCACGACCATCAAGGACATCACCAGTAGTAGACAGGGACAAGCTTCCATCCTCTGCAGGGGTATACATAATCCCTTGTAATGACTGCAACAAATTATACGTGGGTGAAGCATCAAGAGACCTCCAAACACGTATTTCAGAACACCAATACGCAAGCAGGGACTGACGATACAAGGAATGCCTGTGTACAACATTGCAAATTCATACAAACATTTAATTAACTACAGAAACTCAACACTTATTGCCACAGAAGACAACACTCAATACCGAAGAATCCTGGGAATCATCGCTTATCTCTGTAACCAATAATTTTCAACCAGAACAATGGCTTCTATAACAGAGCTGAACCACTTGCCAAGAAGCTTCTTCATCGCTATCCCACATAAGAACATAGAACACTGCAGAAGGTCTACTCACAACTTGTCCAATACCCCTGCCAAGCTACCCAAGACTCTGTAACCCCACCCGGTGGATCATCAGATGCAGCATTCTCCACCTGACCTCAACATTCTGAACTTGACTATAAATACTCCCGTACCTTCCACCCCCAGGTAGATCTGTTTGTGACTTGAAAAAGCCCACTGTGTGGGCGAAACGTTGTCAATAAAGGATCACATTAGACTGCATATGTGTTTGTTTCCATTGTGTCGGTATTTTATACCATCTATTTTTCATCAATAGTAAACAGAGTAAAGTTCCAGGCAGCCAACAGTAAAAAGTTCTGTTCCACAAGGCACAGTACTCGCTCCCATTCTATTCCTCATTTTCATTTCTGACAGACGGAGATGTAAACCATAGCTCCATGTCTTTGTGGATGACACCCGGATTACCATGGCAGTGACCTCCATCGAAGACCCTGCGAGACTCCAAGCGTACATCAACCAAATCTTCGAATGGGCCACTCAGAACAATATGAAGTTCAACGAGGAGAAATTTAAACTACTCAGATATGGGAAAAACTTGAGGAAATAAAAAAATGTATCAGGGTATACGACAAATTCTAACCATACAATAGAGCGGAAAAGTAATGTGAAGGACCTGGGAGTGATAATGTCAAGAGTATCTCACCTTCAAAGACCACAACAATGTATCTACCTCATCTGCTACGAAAAATGATAGGATGGATAATGAAAAACCTTCAAAACAAGGGATGTCAAGCCAATGATTCTATTTAAGTCGCTTATTCTCTCTAGGCTGGAATATTGCTGTACACTAACGCTGGTGACATTGCAGGCCTGGATAGTGTACAAAGAACTTTCACGGCACACACAAGTACGATAAGGCACCTTAATTTACTGGGAAACGGTTTGAAGGTCCTTGATCTGTATTCTTTGGAATGCAAGTAAGAGAGATGCATGATAATATACACTTGGAAGGTCCTGGAGGGATTGGTTCCAAACCTGCGCACGAAAATCACTCCCAATGAAAGCATCCTGCTCTTCATCAACACCCTTAACCCTTTCATGGTTGGTGCCGTACTAGTATGGCTTGCACGCCAGGGCTGGTGCCGTACTAGTACACAAATTCTAGCACCTTCAGATTTAGCGAGGGAAAGCTGGTAGGCCTACATATGAAAGAATGGGTCTGTGGTCAGTGTGCACAGTATAAAAAAAAATCCTGCAGCAGACAGCGCATGAGAAAAAAAAACTCCGACTGTGTTTTGGGTTAAAAACAGTGACTTTGCAGTGTATTTTCGTATGATATTTATGGTTGTATTCTAGTTTTCCTGGTCTCATTTTATAGAATGGAAGACATATTATGGAAATTGAGATGATTTTGACTGGTTTTCACAATGAAAAGTACCTTGAAGTTGAGCTCAAAGTAGCAGAAATGTTTGATTTTTGCCAAAGTTCAAAAGTAAAATAAATCAAGCCATGCGTCCAATACACATAAACTGGTGAGTCTGATATTCATTCACAAGTGTGCTGATATTATTTATACCATTTCTACACCATTTCTACACTAATGCAGTAGTCTGCATAACAGTAAATCTTCTGTTTTTTTGTGAGAATAAAAATTCAAAGTGGAAAGCAAAAGAAATGTAACAGAGGCCTGGGGGACGTGATTAATGAACAGAGGAAATGTTAGTTTAATGCCAGGAATGTCTGTCTTGTTTATTCTGGACCCTATTTGGAAATTTGCATCTTTTGAAATTTGTGTGAAATTAGCAAAATTGCCAATTTCTGACCACTTTATTGGATAGTTGAAATCGGTAAATGGGTGGTTTCTTGTACTCATTCAGTAGAAAAAATGGACTTCTAGCGAAATAGTTATGATTTTTGTCGACTGGTTCATTGGAAATTGGCCGAAAATAGGGCTCAGTGGCCCGAAATTGCCGATGAGTAAACATCGTTGATACCACTAACTTTGCGAGAGCATAATTCCATAAGTTTTTCCATCAAATTTCATACTTTTGGTGGTCATTATGATTGGGGAAAATATTCTCTATAATTTCATAAGATTTTTTTTTTTTTTAAATTCCCATCTCTGAGAACAAGTTTTAGGAGAGGGGCCTGCCAACCCTGAAAGGGTTAAAAACAAGGCAGGAAACATAAACTACTTGCCTTACTTTTATGTACAAAAAGAGTTTCACAAGTACCGTCACCAATTATTGCAACACTCGTTAACAAAATCCATTGAATCCTCCACCTTCCCCAGCAGTTTTTCAATATAGCGAGGGTTTACCCCGAGCCACAAAGGAGGTGGTCAAGACCAATTTCTAACTTGCCACTACTCTCTAAAATCTTTGAAAAATTAATCCATAGACAGATCTATTCCTACCTCATCTCAAACAACATACTAAACCCCTGTCAGTTTTGATTCAGGAATAATAAAAGCACAAATGATGCTATTATACACATGCTAGAACTAATATATACCGCTCTTGAGATGAAAGAAGTCCCACTGGGAATTTTCATTGACTTAAGTAAAGCTTTTGATACAGTCGACCATGAATTGCTGCTTATTAAATTAACACACTATGGTATAAGAGGGCAGTTCCACAACTACCTAAAGTCATACCTTAGTAACAGAAGCCAATACGTGTACGCAAATGGTGTAAACTCTTCCACACAACCAATCACAGTAGGAGTCCCACAGGGAAGTGTCCTTGGACCACTCGACTTTCTCATCTACATCAGTGACCTACCAAATGCATCACAGTTACTCAAACCCATATTATTTGCAGATGACACTACATACGTCTTCTCCCACTGAAACCCAATCATACTCGTCAACACTGTCAATGCTGGATTGCAGAAAATATCTACCTGGATGATGACTAATAAACTTACCCTCAATAATGACAAAACCTATTTCATTCAGTTTGGAACCAGAGCTGCAAATGTTTCACTTAACATAACACAAAATGGATCACCCATCACAAGACTCAGAGGGAAAATTCCTAGGAATCCACCTAGACAGTAACCTCAAATTCCAGATGCACACAACAAATTTCCAAGAAAATCTCTAAGACAGTAGGCATACTATCAAAGGTACAGTACTATGTTCCACAATCAGCTCTCCTTGCACTGTATCATTCACTCATCTACCCTTATCTCACATGTGAAATTTGTGCACGGGGATCAACAACATAAAATCACCTAAGGCCTCTAATAACCCAGCAAAAGGCTGCAATCAGAATTATAACAAATTCCCACTCGCGACAGCATACTCCACCTCTATTCAAAAGTCTAAATTTGCTCACAGTAAAGAACATCCACACTTATTCCTGTGCCTACTACATACATAGAACAATACATGCAAAAATAAACCCTCCACTCAAACTTCTCCTCACCAACCTTAACAGGACACACGACCATAACACAAGACACAGATCTCTTTTTTATGTACCCTGTGTCCATATCACACTGTGTAAAAACTCTGTGCACATAAAGGGCCCCAAAATCTGGAATGCATTACCAGAACATACTGAAGTAACCAGGCCTGAAAATCAATTGAAGACTCTTCTAAGAAAAAACCACTTACTCGCCCAGGACTAAGTAATAAACACTCGATATTTAACATTACCAATGAATCTCCCAATTACTTAAATCTTAAAACTTCAAGACAACATACAGTAAATTGATCAGCTTTTTTTTTTTTTTATACATTGTGCAACTATAATGCTTCAAAATCGAAATGTTCAAATTTCTTTGTTTCAAATGCTCAATTGTACTTCATATTGTAAACTGTTTACAATAATTTTTACCACTGAACCTATCATTACTTAGTTAATTTTAAGTTAATTTTAAGCCTGCCCATAATGCTTTGCATACAAGGGGCTTTAGGCATATATACTCAACTTCCCAGCATACGTAAGGGGGATTACCAATAGACCCCTGGCTGTCTTTAAGAAAGCACTGGACAGGCACCTAAAATCAGTACCTGACCACCCGGGGTGTGGTTCGTATGTCAGCTTGCGTGGAACTAGCAGTAACAGCCTGGTTGATCAGACCCTGATCCACCATGAGGCCTGGCCCCAGTCCGAGCTGCGGGGGCTTTGACCCCTGAAACTCTCTCTAGGTAAACTGTGGTCCTCCACCAATTCTTCCACGTCCTCATCACTCGCATCCAACCCCATGGACTTCCCCAATGACACAATACATTCCACAACAGGCAAAGGGTTGACAGGATCAGCCTCAGACCCTTCAAAATCCTTCTCGAGGACACAGTCTGGCCACAATCCTCTCCAAGCACAGGAGGTCTAGGAAGTCACTTCCTGCCAAGCCTTACCTATAAGGCGTATGCAATGGAGGACATAGAAGTGATCCCTCCAGAACTCATAGGGTTAATTCAGTGTCTGAGGTCACTTCAGAGCACCTTTCAAACATTGCTTTGGTGTAGAGTTTTTTAAAGTTAGAAATGACCTGCTGGTCCGTGGACTGGATGAGAAGAGTGGTGTTAGGGGGCAAGAACTTCTGTTATAAAACTGAAGTCCCTAAATAATTGGCCTGCCTTAATCATAATGCAATTTTTCCACATCAAAACACTAACTTTTATTGCTTGACAAATTCATTCTTAACTTCACTGTGGATTCGAGTATTGTAAGCTACATTACCCCTTTGACAACTTAGCCTTCTTGTTTCACTTTCTTTGCGAGGGAGAGTTTTAATTTCGACTTTCATCATCGCAAGCTTGGGAGAATCGTTCACCACTTTCATATTTTTCACACAGTGGACTCTCTCGACCAGCGTTTAATCCGCTTTGAGACTCCTTAATCTGGAACATTTCGCTGCGAGTTAATTCCTATAAGATTACAGTGGACTTCCTATAGATCGATGAATGCTGCATTTTTCACGATATACACACTTCTTATCGCATTTTTGCCTCGCATACCATTAAAAACCCGCATACCAAATCACCCTGACACAGCTGTTGCAAGCCGTGCTTGTGACTATTTCAATGACAATGTTATGGCCCATTTTAGGAAAGTCTTGAAGAAACGGGAGGTACAGAGCTCTATGGACAGATTTGTTGTGCGACAGAGGTCCAGTGACTCTGAAGCTGGTCCTAGTGGCATTAAAAGAAGAAGGGAAGTAACCCCAGAAAAGGACTTGCTACCTCAAGTCCTAATGGAAGGGGATTCCCCTTCTAAACAGTAAGAAGATAATGCTCTCCCCTCCTCCCATCCCATCAATCATCACCAGATCTTCAATAAAAGTAAGTGTCATGTAATTGTGCATGCCTTTTTCAGTTTGTGTGTATTAAAATTAACATTTCATGTGGTAAAAAAAATTTTTTTTCATACTTTTGGGCGTCTTGCACGGATTAATTTTATTTCCATTATTTCTTATGGGGAAAATTAATTCGCATAACGATTATTTCGCATAACGATGAGCCCTCTTGCACGGATTAAAATCGTTAACCGGGGGTCCACTGTAATGGAAATCAAATTAATCCGTTCCTGACACCCCAAAGTATTGAAAAAATTTTTTTTTACCATATGAAATATTAATTTTAATACACACAAACTGAAGAAGACATGCACAGTTACATGACACTTACCTTTATTGAAGATAAGAACATAAGAAAGAAAGAACACTGCAACAGGCCTACTGACCAATGCGGAGCAGGTCCATGTCTCCCCCCGGATTAGACCAATGACCCACCCCCCAGATTATCCCAATGACCCACCCAGTCTGGTCATCCCCACTCAAGGATGGAGCACGGTACCAGACCCAGCAGCACAAGCTAGTCAGGTCCAACTCGCACCCACCCACACCCACTCATGTATTTATCTAACCTATTTTTAAAACTACACAATGTTTTAGCCTCAATAACTGTACTCGGGAGCTTGTTCCACTCATCCACAACTCTATTTCCAAACCAGTACTTTCCTATATCCTTCCTGAATCTGAATTTTTCCAACTTGAAACCATTGCTGCGAGTCCTGTCTTGGCTGGAAATTTTCAGCCCACTATTTACATCCCCTTTATTTATTCCTGTTTTCCATTTATACACCTCGATCATATCCCCCTAATTCTACGCCTTTCGAGAGAGTGCAGATTCAGGGCCTTCAGTCTATCCTCATAGGGAAGATTTCTGATAATTGGGATCATCTTTGTCATCCTCCATTGTACGTTTTCCAGAGCATTTACAGTGGTCCCTCATTTTTCGTAGTTCTCGGGACTCGTAGATTTCGGAAATCATAGGGATATTTTCGTATAAACATGGGCTCGCTAATCATAGGTTGACTCGCGAATAGTAGTTCGTCCGGGACGCGTACGCATGGTGTGAGCCAGGGCGGCCTCCCTACCCAATATTTCCCTACGAAATATTTCTTAATATTCCTCTCATTTTAGTGCTTGCAAGTACTAAATAAGCTACCATGGCTCCAAAGAAAGCTCCTAGTGCCAAGCCTGTGGTAAAGAAGGTGAGAAATACAATTGAATTTCAGAAAAACATCATTGAACAATATGAAAGTGGCACAAGTGCGGCCAAACTGGCCAGGATGTATAAGAAACCCTACACAAGCTATGTTGGCAACATGTACAGTGACAAAGTCTTGGGCCATTTTAGGGAAGTGTTAAAGAGACGCCAGAAACAGAGCTCTCTCCACAGTTATTTTGCGAGACAGGACTTCAGTGACTCTCAAGCTGGTCCTAGTGGCATTAAGAAACAGAGGAGAAGCAACCCCAGAAAAGCAATTGGTACCTGAGGTGTTGCTGGAAGGGGATTCCCCTTCCAAACTGTAAACAATCCAATCTCTCTCCTCCTCCAGTCTCCCATACACTAAGAAGAATCTCCAATAAAGGTAAGTGTTATGCTGTTAATGTTTCATTCATCATTTCCCATTGTATTGTTTATGTACCACATCTATATTTCATGTAAAAAATTTTTTTGTTTTAATACTTCTGGGTGTCAGGAACAAATTAATTGCATTTACATTATTTCTTATGGGGAAAATTGATTCGAAAATCGTAGATTTCGATAATAGTAGCAACTCCAGGAACGGATTAACTACGAAAAATGAGGGACCACTGTATATCCATTCTGTAATACAGTGACCAGAACTGAGCAACATAGTCTAAATGAGGCCTAACCAAGGATATATAGAGTTGAAGAACAACCTGAGGACTTCTATTATTTATACTTTCAGATATGAAGCCAAGAATTCTGTTAGCTTTATTGCGAACACTAATGCACTGTTGTCTTGGTTTTAGGTTACTGCTAACCAGAACTCCTAAATCCTTTTCACAATCGGTAGTATTAAGATCTACATTATTTAGTTTATATGTGGCATGGTTATTTAACTGTCCAACATTTAGAACTTTGCATTTGTCAATATTGAACTGCATCTGCCACTTCTCCGACCATTGCGTCAGTCTATTCAAATCATCCTGGAGTGCTCTAATGTCCTCATTAGAATGAATTGGACGGCCTATTTTGGTGTCATCAGCAAATTTGCTTATGTCGCTATTTATTCCCTCATCTATGTCGTTTATGTAAATTGTGAACAACAACGGGCCCAACACTGACCCCTGAGGAACACCGCTTGTGACGTGCCCCCATTTTGATTTCTCCCTATTTATGCAAACACTCTGCTGTCTATTTGTCAGCCATGCCTCTACCCAGGAAAAAATTTCTCCTCCTATTCCATGTGCCTTAAGTTTCCTCAATAGCCTCTGGTGTGGAACTCTATCGAAAGCCTTACTGAAGTCCATATACACAATATCATATTCATTACCATGATCTACCTCCTCAAACACCTTAGTGAAAAAAGTTAGTAAATTCGTAAGACAGGAACACCCCTTTGTAAAACCGTGTTGAGAATCATTAATCAATCTGTGCCTGTCAAGATGGCTACGAATTGCTTCAGCAATTATTGATTCCATAAATTTTCCCACTATGGAGGTAAGGCTTATTGGTCTATAGTTTGAAGCCAAGGACCTGTCACCTGCCTTGTAAATAGGTATTACATTTGCCATTTTCCACTTATCAGGCACTATGCCAGTTTGTAGTGATATGTTAAAAAGATTAGCCAAAGGTATGCTAAGTTCCTCTTTACATTCCTTTAACACCCTTGCAAACAGTTCATCAGGACCTGGGGATTTGTTAGGTTTTAGTTTCTCTATTTGTCTGAGGACCATGTCACTAGTTACTGCAATCGTACATAGTTTATTATCATCCTGTTCTACATAATCTATTATTTCAGGAATATCGGTAGTATTTTCCTGGGTGAAAACGGGGAGGAAGTAGGTATTTAGAATTTCACACATATCTTTATCATCTGGTGATGATTGATTGGATGGGAGGAGGGGAGAGTGTGGATGGTGTTAGTGTTTAGAAGGGGAATCCCCTTCCATTAGGACTTGAGGTGGCAAGTCCTTTTCCGGGGTTACTTCCCTTCTTCTTTTAATGCCACTAGGACCAGCTTGAGTCACTGGACCTCTGTTGCACAACATATCTGTCCACAGAGGCCTGTACCTCCTGTTCTTTTATGACATTCCTAAAGTGTTTCACAACATTGTCAGTGTACAGGTTGCAAACACGGCTTGCAGTAGCTATGTCAGGGTGATTTTCATCAAAAAAGGTTTGCACTTTAAGCCACATTGCACACATTTCCTAACCTTTGAAGTAGGCAACTTCTTCAATTTCTCTATCCCCTCCTCCGAAGCAGTTTCCTCAGGTGTGGCCTCTTGCTGTTGAAGATGATCTAGCAGCTCATCAGTGGTTAGTTCTTCATTGTCCTCCTCCACCAACTCTTCCACATCCTCCCCACTAACCTCCAACCCCAAGGACTTCCCCAGTGCCACAATTGATTCCTTAACTGGCATACGCTTCTCAGGGTTAGCCTCAAATCCTTCAAAATCCCTTTTGTCTACACATTCTGGCCACAGTTTCTTCCAAGCAGAGTTCAAGGTCCTCTTAGTCACTTCCTCCCAAGCCTTACCTATAAGGTTTACACAATTGAGGATATTAGTGATCTCTCCAAAACTCTCTTAGAGTCAGTTGAGTTTCTGAGGTCACTACAAAGCACCTTTCAAACAGAGCTTTTGTGTACAGTTTTTTGAAGTTTGCAATAACCTGCTGGTCCATGGGCTGCTGGAGAGGAGTGGTATTAGGAGGCAAAAGCTTGACCTTAGTGAAGCCCATGTCCACAAAGTCACTCTGCCAAGTCTGAAGGATGACCAGGAGCATTGTCTAATACCAGGAGGCACTTAAGGTCCAATTTATTTTCCAGGAGGTAATTTTTCACAGTGGGGGCAAATGCATGGTGTAACCAGTCATAGAAAAAGTCCCTAGTGACCCATGCCTTACTGTTTGCCCTCCACAGCACACACAAATTAGCCTTGAGGACATTGTTTTTCCTGAACACTCTGGGAGTTTCAGTGATACACCAATAAAGGCTTCACTTTGCAATCACCACTAGCATTGGCACACATCAACAGAGTAAGCCTGTCTTTCATAGGCTTATGTCCTGGGAGTGCCTTTTCCTCCTGAGTAATGTAGGTCCTGCTTGGCATTTTCTTTCAAAACAGGCCTGTTTCGTCACAATTAAACACTTGTTCAGGTTTCAGTCCTTCACTGTCTATATACTCCTTGAATTCCTGCACATATTTTTCAGCCGCTTTGTGGTCCGAACTGGCAGCCTCGCCATGCCTTATCACACTATGTATGCCACTGTGATTCTTAAATCTCTCAAACCAACCTTTGCTGGCCTGAAATTCACTCGCATCACCACTAGTTGCTGGCATTTTTTTAATTAAATTGTCATGCAACTTCCTAGCCTTTTCACATATGATCGCTTGAGAGATGCTATCTCCTACCTGTTTTTCGTTTATCCACACCAATAACAGTCTCCTAACATCTTCTATCACTTGCGATCTCAGTTTCGAAAATATAGTTGCACCTTTGGCAAGAACAGCTTCCTTGATTTCCGTTTTCTTGCCCACAATAGTAGCGATGGTTGATTGGGGTTTTGTGTACAACCTGGCCAGCTCGGAGACACACACTCCACTTTCATGCTTAGCAATGATCTCTTTCTTCGTATCCATAGTAATTCTCATTCTTTTTGCTGTAGGGTTGACACTAGAAGCTTTCTTGGGGCCCATGGTGACTTATTTTGCAGGTGAAATCACTACAAACGCTGTGATAATATGAAATGTTCCTATTGTATGTTTGGATGGGACCATGGTGGCTGGCTGGCTTGTAAACACTGGCACCCACGGGACAAGTGAGGCGCGCTCAGGCCACAAGTGGACGCGTCTCGAACGTAACGAATAGCGTTGGTCGGGTTTTTTAGAGCTAGTCGAGGCAAAATTTTTGCGTTAAAATGTATCGCTAGTCAGATTTAACGCTAGACAATGCCACCATTGGTCGAGGGTCCACTGTATCTCTTTCTTTATTTCTATCGTGTTTCTTGCCCTCTTAACCCTTTGAGGGTTTTGGTCGTACTAGTACGTTTTACGCGTAGGGGTTTTTGACGTACTAGTACTCATAAATTCTAGCGGCCTCAAATCTAGTGGGAGAAAGCTGGTAGGCCTTCATGTGAAAGAATGGGTCTATGTGGTCAGTGTGCACAGTCTAAAAAAAATCCTGCAGCACACAGTGCATAATGAGAAAAAAAAAACTTTGACCATTTTTTTTTAATAAATCAGCGACTTTGCAGAGTATTTTCGTATGGTATTTATTGTTGTATTCTAGTTTTCTTGGTCTCATTTTATAGAATGGAAGACATATTACAGAAATTGAGATGATTTTGACTGGTTTTACAATGAAAGGTGCCTTGAAATTGAGCTCAAAGTAGCAGAAATGTTCGATTTTTATCAAACTTCAAAAGTAAACAAATCGTGCCAAGCGTGCAATACACGTCAACTGGTGAGTCTAATATTCTTTTACAAGTGCACCAATAATATTTATACCATTTTTTACACTAATGCAGTAGTCTGCATAACAGTAAATCTTATATTTTTTGTGAGAATAAAAATTCAATGTGGAAAGCAAAAGGATATAAGAGGGCCCTTGAGACGTGACTAATGACTAGAGGAAATGTCATTTTAGTGCCAGGAATGTCTTTCTTGTTTATTCTGGACCCTATTCGGAAATTGGCATCTTTTGAAATTTGTGTGAAATTGGCAAAATTGCTAAATTCTGACCACTGTACTGGATAGTTGAATTTATAAATGGGTGGTTTCTTGCACCCATTCGATAGAAAAAATGGAGTTCTAGCGAAATATTCATGTTTTTTGTCAACTAGTACAGTGAAATTGGCCGAAAATGGGGCTCAAAGTGGGCAAAATCGCCGATGCGTAAATATCGCCGAGACCGCTAACTTTGCGAGAGCATAATTCCGTAAGTTTTCTATCAAATTTCAAACTTTTGGTGTCTTTATGATCGGGAAAAGATTCTCTATCTTTTCATAAGAGAAAATAATTTTTTTTTTTTTTACATTTGGCCGACCCTGAGAACGAGTTTCGGAGAGGGCCTGTCGACCCTCAAAGGGTTAATCAAAGGGCTGGCAATATAAACTTTGGGCCCATGCTGGCTTATTTTGCAGTCGCAATTAAAAAGCAAGCACTGAAAACAAGGGATTGTTAGAAAATGTTTTGGAATGTGCGAAATAGTGCTCACTCCACCAGTGACAGAGGCAGACTGAGCGGTGTAATGGCGGTGTCCCCCTGGGCGGGCAGACATGTATCATACGTATGATAACCAGAGCAAAGTCTGATATTGGAAGCAAAATTTCACACAAAAATACGAAGCGTTTGATAACTGGGGCACGCGATAACCAGGGTTCCTCTATATTCTGTTTATTTGAATATACAGTACACTACTGTATAAATATTTGAAAATAGAGTATACCAGAAATGTTATAAATGGTGCAAAGGTGGCATTAAAACAATATCAGAGATGGTTGACACAAACTCACTACCATTATAGTATGCTCCTCGCTTAGTGACGAATTCATTTAACCCATTCAGGGTCCCCAGGCCCTCTCCGAGACTTGTTCTCAGGGTCCCCAAATTTAAAAAAAAAAAATTATTTTTTCTTATGAAAAGATAGAGAATCTTTTCCCGATCATAATGACACCAAAAGTATGAAATTTGATGGAAAACTTATGGAATTATGCTCTTGCGAAGTTAGCGGTCTCAACGATGTTTACATATCGGCGATTTTGCCCACTTTGAGCCCTATTTTCGGCCAATTCCAGTGTACTAGTTGACAAAAATCATAACTATTTCGCTAGAACTCCATTTTTTCTATCGAATGAGCACAAGAAACCACCCATTTACTGATTTCAACTATCCAATAAAGTGGTCAGAATTTAGCAATTTTGCCAATTTCACACAAATTTCAAAAGATGCCAGTTTCCGAATAGGGTTCAGAATAAACAAGAAAGACATTCCTGGCACTAAAATAACAAGTTCTCTGTTCGTTAGTCACATCCCCAGGCCCCTCTTATATTTCTTTGGCTTTCCACTTTGAATTTTTATTCTTACAAAAAAAGATGATTTACTGTTATGCAGACTACTGCATTAGTGTAGAAATGGTATAAATAATATCTGCGTGCTTGTGAAAGAATATTAGACTCACCAGTTGACGTGTTTTGGACGCTTGGCATGATTTGTTTACTTTTGAACTTCGGTAAAAATCGAACATTTCTGCTACTTTGAGCTCAATTTCAAGGTACTTCTCATTGTAAAACCAGTCAAAATCATCGCAATTTCTGTAATATGTCTTCCATTCTATAAAATGAGACCAGAAAAACTAGAATACAACAATAAATACCATACGAAAATACAGTGTAAGGTTGCTGTTTTAATCCAAAAACATGGTCAAAGTTTTTTTTCTCATTACGCACTGTGTGCCGCAGGATTTTTTTTATACTGCACACACTGACCACATAGACCCATTCTTTCATATGTTGGCCTACCAGCTTTCTCTCACTAGATTTGAGGGCGCTAAAATTTAGGCGTACTAGTACGTACGTCAAAAACCCTGGTGCATAAGCCATACTAGTATGGCCGAAACCCTGAAAGGGTTAATGATGTGGTCTTTGGAATGGAACTCCATCATTAACTGAGGAGAGGCTGTAACACAATTGCGAACAAATCACAGAACAGATGGGACTGGAATTCATGACAAGTGAGTCCAGAAACTGGCAGGCCAGTGTGTTAGCCACTGTGAATAACACACTGACCTGAGAGTTTTAGCACTCACCTGTCATATGTTTGAGCCCCACTCATTTTACGTGTTAGTCTCAGATTTGCATTTTCTCCAATTCTACAATAAGGTGGTGACAAGTCTTGACTTGGTGTCCTGATCAGTATTCAAGATAATTTGAAATAGTTTCAATACAGTAGGGCCCCGCTTTACGGCGTTTCACTTTACGCGTTCCGCTAATACGGTCATTTCAAATTATGATCAAAACTCGCTATACGGCTCCTCCCACCTGACTTTCTAATACGGTCACCGTGCCCCACCCAGTTTGTTTACATTCTCTGTGAGATCCATAAGCACTAACTCTCCCCATTATGTCCGGAAACTCCAAAATTTCAAGTGTTTTTAAAAGTTATTTCATATTTTATATATACTCTGATAATTATACTTATAAATAAATAAATACTTATAAATAAATAAATAAATAAATAAATAAATAAATGTATACCTGTACCTAAATAAACTTACGTACTGTGCTGGCATACAGGTACGTGTTAACATCAGTAAGAGTGTCTTATATCTCGAGACGTCATATTAATGATAATAATAATCACCAAGTCTCATTAAATGTCGTATATTACGTTAATATACACATTTTCATTAATCCATCTATGATATTTTTTCAAAATTATATAACAAACATGATGCACAACATAAAAAAATGATAAATACACCCCACAGTAGAACAAATAAACATAAATATGAGATGTGGTAGCCAGATAACTTGTATAAGTGATGGCAAGAATAACATTTTCTCTAGTCTAACATAAGAGAAAATGTGTTAATGGGGGTAACTGTAGAAAATTATTCCTTTCATATGTATGTAAGTTTATTTAGGTATACACAAATACAGTTAAATAGATAATCATACATAACAGCATGTGTAGAGAACCTTGGATAACCCAAAAAAAGTCAGACAGAGTGACTTATTTCCATTCCCTTCACTCAGAGCATCATTTCTTCTAAAAATGGTGTTACATGAGAATAGGAGTGTTGTTCTTTATTTATTCTACCATATCAATGTAGAGACAACTTGTACACAAACCAGACGTGTACACTTTGTTTACAAAACTTACGTTCACCTGGTTTGTTTACATAACTCTGCGCCTGTCCCCTCTCATGTACTCATTCTCTCTCTCATTTATTCGTTTTATCTCATTTACTTACTCCTGACCCTACATTAAGATTACAAATATTTTAAGGTAAGTAATGAGTGAACTGTATATGCATTTTATCGCTCTGGGATGCTTAAATATCATAGAATAGTATGTGTGGGTGGGGTGGTCTGGCTGGCTACCATACATACCACACTCGATTTCTTACAATAAATACTACTCATCTCACCCTAGATTAAGACTACAAATATTTTAAGGTAAGTAATGAGTAAACTGTATATGCATTTTATCACTCTGGGATGCTTAAATGTAATAGAATATTATGTGTAGGTGGGGTGGCCTGGTATGATAGCCCGGCTGACTACCATACATACCACACTTGATTTCTTACAATAAATACTACTTGTCTCGCCCTAGATTAAGACTAAATATTTTAAGGTAAATAATGAGTGCACCGTGTGTGTATTGTAGTTTTTTATTGTTTTTTGATGCCTAGTTCTATTGCTAACTTAATATATGTTAGTGTTAACTTGTTATCTAGTATTTGTATGCATTTATAAGGGGAAAAAAGGGTGTTCCACTTTACGGCGACTTCCGCTTTATGGCGGTAGCCTGGAACCTAACCTGCCATATAAGTGGGGCCCTTCTGTACTGGTAATTGTGCTAAATTTCTTGAACTGATTTTTCTAAATGGGTGAGATTGTTGTAAGCAAGTGTTTATTGTACCTGCTATGAGTTTTTTCTTGGAGTAATTCTTTTTAAGTGTTACTTTAAATTTGAACTTATTGTACTCTTGATTTAGGTTGTCATAATGCCGTATAGGCTAACACCAGTATAGCTGACTTGTATACCCTTTTATTTTTTACTGCATCGATGTTTTTTCCCCTAAGGTAGGGTGTCTCAATGATTGGAACACATTCACCATCATTCATTCAATAGCTGTCCTGCTAGTAATGTGTGGACATCACAATCTAAATAACTCTCTGAGCCTCTGTGTTGCCAACCACCCTTAAAAATGCAGGCACTGCATGTCCCACCCATTTATTATATTTATCAGCCAAATAATTTTTCTTTCACTTTCACATGATTTGCTCAGCTTTGTTAGAAAACAGTAGTATATAAATCTGTAGTGGAGGGAAGGAGGAGTAGGGGGTCATCCTAGGAAAAGATGGAGGGAGGGGGTAAAAAGAGTTGTGCTTGCAAGGGGCTTAAATATAAAGCAGGCAAGTGTGAGCATGTTAGATAGGAGTGAATGGAGACAAATGGTTTTTGGGACTTGACAGGCTGTTGAAGCATGAGCAAGATAATATTTTGTGAAGGGATTCAGGACAACCAGTTAGCCGGACTTGAGTCCTGGAGGTGGGCGGTACAATTCCTTCACTTGAAAGGAGGGGTTTGGGATATTTGCTGTTTGGGGTGACATCTGAGTTGTCATATCTGCACGCTTCTTCAAAGACAGTGATTACATGTGAATGATGGTGTAAGTGGTTTCTTTATTTGTTGGGTCACCCTCCGTCAGTGGGAGACTGCCAGCATATTGAAAAAATATTTTTTAAGATGTTTGTTTCCAGGACCCAAAGATCCTTCACCCAAAGGCAGTGAGATTAACTCCCGAATCAAAAAGATTAGAAGTTACAGAGGTTGAAGGTCCAGCATCATTCAGCCCTGACCCTGCCTTAACATCAAATGAATTGAGCTGCACAACTACATCCTCTGGAGATTCCCAAGCAGGCCAGTCCACAAACTCTTCTGGCTCAGGAACATCACAGGGTAGTCCTAAGAAAACGCAAGAAGGACAGGATATAAAACCTATTCAGCGACCTCTGCCAAGAAAACCTGCAGGTAAAGCTTCAACTTAAAATTAACAAAACCAACCAATTGTAATACGTCTGTTCATGTTCTCCATTAATTAAGCACGTGTTGGTTTAATATGCTTTGTAACCCATGTCTCTCTTTCATTTCACTCCTTTGTAAAGAATATACCTGTGGACATGGAAATTATTTTCTATACATTATTCTTAATCCCTAAACTGTCATCACCCCCCCCCCTCCCAACCACCCAAAAAAAAAAAAAATTGAAAGACCCTTCTGTCTGCATTTATAACAAAAATTTCTTAAGTGGTAGAGAATCTTTTTCTAAATGTAATGACACACTTGCACACACAAAAAAAAATTGATGTAAAATACTGTACTTATTGAGCTGTGCTCACAAAGTTGGAGGTTTGGGATCACTTTTCACAACAGTAATTTCACCCACTTGGAGGTCTATTTTAGGCCAGTTCCAGTTTTCAAACTGGCAGTTCCTCAGTATTTTGTTTGTTTGCCTTCATACTGTCTATTTATTCCAAGAAATTTCTCATTCATTCATTAGAGTTATCCACAATAAACACATTAGGCATTCCAACCATTAAAACAAACTTCCCTTTGTTAATTAATTACTTCCCCAGGCTTCTCCTATATAACACTTTCCTCCTAATTTGAATCGGTTGTCACACAAATCATTTTTTTTTTTCCTATTTCTTAGCTAGTAAATCATAACCAAGAATGTTTGGTCATGGTTTAGGCCATCCCAATAATGGTAGCAGACCTAGTAAAAATCCATGAAGCAGACCAGGGGGGGAGACTTCATTTTCATTACCTTCATTTTCCCTTCCTTCATTTTTCTTCCCTTCCCCAGGAAAATAGCCCAAAATTGATCATTTTCACCACTATTTCAAACCACTTCTGTCCAGAACTAACCAAAATTTCCAGTTCACTAGTATGGCTTGTGATCTCTAGTAACTCCAAGAAACAGTTATAGAACAAACACGTGTCTCAGGCTGTATCAGTGGCTAGATTTCTCTAGCCACTGATACAGTTCACTCTTTTAGCATTGTCCATGATATTTGCTTCTGTAATTGAATAGTTTTAATTTTTTTTAAGTTGTGACTAATATGGTTGACATTACACAGGTTCTTCAGGAGCTCTTCCACCCCCACCCCAGTCATCTGTGGGCACTCCACCTGAAGACAGTGGGTAAGACTTATTTTTGAAAGTCTCTCCATATCTTTGTGCTTCAGAATTTCAGTTTCTCAAATATCAATTTAGATTTTTTCCTTGTAACATAGCTAACAGTGCAGGCCTTCACGACTTGAAGGATTGAAGACAGATACTGGTACACATTTCACTCAGAAGGCAAAAGTTTGTCCCATCAATGTCTTGTTCACATATATTTTTGTTTTTATTGCATTGGCAGTATGGCCTTCAAGCAGCACTTAAAGGGGTTAGTGTAGATGTGTAATCAAATTATATTTGGATGATTGCTTCTTGCCACTGTGTGAAGCACTAACATCTTGTGGACCATTCACCATGGAGAATGATGGAGGCTTGATCCTCTTGAGTTATGAGACTGACCCTGCATTTATCATATAATTCAGAGACCTCTTTTTTTTTATCATATAAATATGAGTGAGAGCAAGGTAAGATTCTGTGAAGGGATTCAGGGAAACAGTTTAGCTGGATTTGAATCCTGGAGGTGGGAAGTACAGTGCCTGCACTCTGAAGAAGGGGCGGGGATATTTGCTGTTTGGAGGACATATGAACTGCTGTATGTACATGCCTCTGGCAAGACAGTGTGAATTATGATGAAGGTTTTTTCAGGTCACCCTAACCTATCTGTTGAGGTATATAGATAAAGACAAAAACATGGGAGACCATCTGGGAAATAGAAAAAACATTCTTATGGTTTTGATAGTGCAATATAGGAAAAGATCACACTCTTGGATTGACAATAAAATTCCAGAGAGAATTTAAATTATTTCTATGTTCTGATTTTTTTTTTAATGCATCAGCCATTTCCCACTGAGGCAGGGTGACCCTAAAAGAAAGAAAAATACTGTCATCATTATTCAACACTTTCACCATCACTCATACATAATCGCTGTTTTTGCAGAGGCGCTCAGATACAGCAGTTTAGAAGTCCCTCAAACTGCCAATATCCTAAACCCCTCCTAAAACCCTTTGAGGGTCAACAGCCCCTCTCCGAAACTCGTTCTCAGAGTCGGCCAAATTTCAAAAAAAAAAAATTATTTTTTTCTTATGAAAAAAGTTTGTTTTTTTCTAAACATTATAGGCTAAACAAAAAAATTTTACTGTCAATACTTACCGAGATAAGGAGGCGTGAAGTTTGCCAAAATTGAACAACATCTGGTAACATCGCCGACTGCCGTCACCCGGTATTTTTCTATTTACTTTTTTATGTACTATTTTCAATTATTTTTCAATTTTTCTTTTTCTGAGTAACTTTTATGGCCTCTGAGGCCAACATGATCAGTATTTTGTAAGTTATTTCTTTTTCAATACTACACAATAAGGGCGAAAACACTGTTGTCATTATTTTGTTTATAGAAAATATTTACACAAACAAACGATATGAAATGTTGTTTATTACTATTTTTCTATATTTTATATACACATATACAGTCACAGGGAATGTTTCTAGAAGTTCTGCAGCCTGTGGAACTCTTTGAAACATGGTGTCATGCACACTGGTGTTTTACACTCCTCACACATAAAATGAGTGTCTCTGCGTTGTTGTGGGTGTTTTTTTGTATGTGAACAGATGTAACACCTCTTCTGAGCCTTTCTTGAAAGCAGTAGCAGGCACTTTTACCAGGAAGTGATCACCATGCTTCAGACGAGCAGGTAGTTGTTGATAATTTGGTGGGCGGTCAATTGCAGGTGCTGTTCCTTGGTACTTGAATTCTATTTGTCTGATGACAGACAAACAGAATTCCCCGTACTGTGGTTTGTTTCTGGTCCTCATCTTATACATATTATAAGCATTGAGCATGGAAATGTCCAGAAGATGGAAAAAGAGTTCTATGTACCACTTATAACTCTTGCGAACACAATCAGCAAACCCAATCTGCATGTCACATTTATCCACTGAATGCATGTTGAAGGTGTAATAAATCACAGCTGCAGGTTTTAGAATGGGTTCGTTGCTCTCTCTATGCTGCCTGCCACTGTCTGCCATTTCATTAGGGTGAACTGATGACAACAGTGTGACATCTCGTTTGTCATGCCACCGAAATGCCATGATGTCATTGGCAGCAAACGCCTGCACCTCACCTCTACGAGTGCCAGCGTCAAACCTGGGCATATGTTTCCGATTTGCACGCACTGTGCCACACACATCTGTCATGTTCACTCACAAAAAATCACTGAGTGAGGGGCTTGTGTACCAGTTATCTGTATATAATATATGCCCCTTACCAAGGTATGGTTCTATCATTGTTCTAGCCACATCACCTGAGATGCCCAATAACTTCCTGGTATTTTGCAATGTATAACTTCCAGTGTACACAATAATATCCAATACCAGACCACTGTAACAATCACAAAGCACAAACAACTTTATACCAAAGCATTTCCTCTTGCTTGGTATGTACTACTTGAAAGAAAGTCTTCCTTTGAACAGAATCAAAGACTCGTCAATTACAAGCTTCCTGAAGGGATAAAAATGCGTACTGAATTTCTCTTTCAGATTCACAAACACATTCCTAATCTTATATAACCTGTCGTTTCTGTCAGGCCTGGTTTTGTCTGAGAAGTGAAGCATACGTAACATTAGCACAAATCGATTCACTGGCATTATATCACTGAAACCTGGGGTTGCAATCAGGCGGTCTGTTGACCAGTATGATTTCACTTTGTGCTTATACACATGTGGCATAAGTATTATTGTGGCAAAGAAAAGATACATCTCAGCCACAGTTGCCTCCTTCCACTGGTGTAGACGTGATTTTGGTGAAAGTAATGTGTTTGCCATGGTGTACTCGTAGTATGTGTTGCTTTCCATGACAATACTTTCCATCAGTGGTTCGTCAAAGAATAACTCGAAACATTCCAATTCAGTGGCATTGTTCCCAAGTGTACAAGATGGCCGTATTCCACTTCGGCTGTCATCAAACTGGTGGGCATTTGGAACAAAATTGACAGCTTCCTGCCAATCCCAGGTGCAGTCTGCTGGTGGGTACTGGACAATGAGAGGTGGTTGTGGAGGTTGTGGTTGTGGAGACTGGTGTGGTGGGTGGGTGGGGGATGGTGGCCTTTGTTGTAGATCAGCTGAGGCAGCAGCGTGGGTGGCAGCATGGCCCACTGCTGGTGCCTCACCGCCGGCACCACTACCACCACGCACATTTTCCATCCCAATTGCAACAGTATCATTGTCATTTTCACTGTTCCTGTTGTACAGCCACGGGATGTACTCCGAGATGCACTCCTTCCCCTTGGAATAGCATATGGCACACTACCAGAGCGCATATATCATCGTATATACTGACGCTTCACTGGGGAATATTGCACTTCACTATCACTACTGGCACTAGTTCGAAGAGCTTGTAGTTCATATTCACTATCACTATCATCACCCATGCTCTCATCTGAGTCTGGGATTTGGGAAAATAGAAGTTTCCTCTTGGATTCTGGTACAACTGAACGTGAACAAGACGGCCCAGCACCAGAGGTGGAAGGCTGAGGGTCGTCTGGGTTTTCCTCACTATTACCGATATTATGGTCATTAGTTTCGGTCAAAACCTTGAAACTCCTCTTCACTGGCACTTCCATCTGTATTAGAACTGTCACTGGGGAACAAAAGTGTCCCAATTCGCCGGGGAGTGAGGAGCTTCTTACCGCGAGGCATGGTGGATGTTGTTTACTAAGATGGCGTTCCCACAATGCACCACTGGGTCCCAGATTTTTTTTCTGCCACGCACACCGACCACACAGACCCATTCTCTCACATGTAGGCCTACCAGCCTTTTCCCGCGAGATTTGACGGCGCTAGAATTTGTGCGTACTAGTACGTCAAAAACCCCTGAGCGTAAGACGTACTAGTACGTCCGAAACCCTCAAAGGGTTAAAGTGCAGGCATTGTACTTCCCATTTCCAGGACTCAAGTCCAGCTAACCAGTTTCCCTGAATCCCTAAACAAAATATTACTCTGCTCACACCCCAAAAGCTCGTCAGGTCCCAAAAACCATTCATCTCCATTCACTCCTATCTAACATGGTCAAGCATGCTTGCTGGAAGTCCAAGCCCCTCGCCCACAAAACCTCCTTTACCCCCTCCTTCCAAACATTTAAAGGATGACCTCTACCTAGCCTTCCTTCCCGTACAGATTTATATGCTCTCCAAGTCATTCTACTTTGACCCATTCTCTCTAAATGACCAGGTCATCTCAACAACCCCTCTTTTGCTCTCTTGACTAATACTTTTAGTAACTCCACACCTCCTCCTAATTTCCACACACCGAATTTTCTGCATAATATTTGCACCACGCATTTCCCTCAGACAGGACATCTCCACTGCCTCCAGCCGCCTCCTCGCTACAGCATTCACAACCCAAGCTTCTCGCTCATACAAGAGTGTTGGTACCACTTCACTTTCGTACATTCCCTTCTTTGCCTTCATGGATAATGTTTTTTTTGTCTCCACGGATACCTCAACGCACCACTCACCTTTTTTCTTTCATCAATTCTATGGTTAACCTTATCCTTCATAAACCCATCTGTTGACGAGTCAACTCCCAAATATCTGAAAACATTCACTTCTTCCATACTCCCTCTCTCCAATGTGATATCCAATTTTCTTTATCTAAATCATTTAATACCCTCATCACCTTACTCTTATCTATGTTCACTTTCAACTTTCTACCTTTACACACCCTCGCAAACTCATCCAATAACCCTTGCAACTTATCTTTAGAATCTCCCATAAGCACAGTATCATCAGCAAAAAGTAACTGTGTCAACTCTCATTTTGTATTTGATTCCCCATAATTTAATCCCACCCCTCTCCCCAACACCCTAGCATTTACTTCTTTTTACAACCCCATCTATAAATGCAGTGGTACCCCAAGTTTCATACAGCTCTGTATTAACCCCTTGACTATCGTGGTCGTAGATATACGTCATAGGAGATACCGTGTTTGACGTATCTATACACACAAATTCTAGCGGCTTCAGATCAAACAGGAGAAAGCTGGTAGGCCCACATGCGAGAGAATGGGTCTCCATGGTCAGTGTGCACCATATAAAAAAAATCGGGAAGCCAGTGGTGCATTGTGAGAATGCCATTTCAGTCGTCCTTTCTCAGCATGTCTAGTGGTAAGAAATATGTGACTCCCCAGCAAATCTGGGACTCTTATCTTCCCAAGTGATGCTCTAACACAGATGGAAGTGTCAGTGAAGATCAATTTCATGATTTCAAGGAGTTTGAAACCAAAAGCAATGGAGGAGGAAGAGGAGGAGGAGGAAGAGGAGGAGGAGGAAGAGGAGGAGGAGGAAGAGGAGGAGGAGGAAGAGGAGGAGGAGGAAGAGGAGGAGGAGGAAGAGGAGGAGGAGGAAGAGGAGGAGGAGGAAGAGGAGGAGGAGGAAGAGGAGGAGGAGGAAGAGGAGGAGGAGGAAGAGGAGGAGGAGGAGGAAGAGGAGGAGGAGGAAGAGGAGGAGGAGGAAGAGGAGGAGGAGGAGGAAGAGGAGGAGGAGGAAGAGGAGGAGGAGGAAGAGGAGGAGGAGGAGGAGGAGGAAGAGGAGGAGGAGGAGGAAGAGGAGGAGGAGGAAGAGGAGGAGGAGGAGGAGGAAGAGGAGGAGGAGGAAGAGGAGGAGGAGGAAGAGGAGGAGGAGGAAGAGGAGGAGGAGGAAGAGGAGGAGGAGGAGGAAGAGGAGGAGGAGGAGGAAGAGGAGGAAGAGGAGGAGGAGGAGGAGGAAGAGGAGGAGGAGGAAGAGGAGGAGGAGGAAGAGGAGGAGGAGGAAGAGGAGGAGGAGGAGGAAGAGGAGGAGGAGGAGGAAGAGGAGGAGGAGGAAGAAGAGGAGGAGGAGGAAGAAGAGGAGGAGGAGGAAGAAGAGGAGGAGGAGGAAGAAGAGGAGGAGGAGGAAGAAGAGGAGGAGGAGGAAGAAGAGGAGGAGGAGGAAGAAGAGGAGGAGGAGGAAGAAGAGGAGGAGGAGGAAGAAGAGGAGGAGGAGGAAGAAGAGGAGGAGGAGGAAGAAGAGGAGGAGGAAGAAGAGGAGGAGGAAGAAGAGGAGGAGGAAGAAGAGGAGGAAGAAGAGGAGGAAGAAGAAGAGGAGGAAGAAGAGGAGGAAGAAGAGGAAGAAGAAGAGGAGGAGGAAGAAGTAATAATAATAATATGTAATAATATATTCCCTTGAAGCATGAAAAACAGTTCACACCATGACAGTGACAAGATAAGGGGAGATAACATCTGATAAGAGCTGACATTTGATGAGCGTAAACGAGGGTGGGGGGAGGATGCAGCTGATAAGAAAAGATTAGATGACCATCCCCCTCCCTTTGTTTTTGCTGGTACACAAACATTTCTGTCTATTTGTCTGTCTGTCAAGCTCCCTGTCTATCAGTCTAGCTCTGTCTCAGAGAGAGCCACAAGACTGCATCATCATCATGTTTACTCACATCTTCAAGCAGAGTATAGCACTTTGACTGGATTTTTTGGGTTATCCTAGGTAATTTACACTATGTATACTTGTATTTATGTGTACCTGTGAGACAGAGATAGACAGAAAGAGAGAGACAGATTGAAAGAGATAGAATGAGGGAGAAAGATAATTAGATAGAATGGAGGGGAAGCAGCATCCGACCCCATTGTTTTGACAGGCGGGAGGGGGAGTGAGTAATGAGTTAATATGTCATTTTGACAGCTGCCGACTCCTGACTCAAAACAATTATAAGCCACACACTCGCACACAAGACAAGGTTGATGAATGAAGAAAATAGCAGTTATATGAAAGTATGGGGAGACTATATATGTGTATATATATTATAGAAACCAGAAAGAAGGAAGAATAGAAGGCAGGAATGAAGGAAGGATGAGATGAAAGGAAGGAAAAAAGTAAGGAAAGACGAAGGAATGAAGGAAGGTAGGAAAGGAATGCAGGAAGGTAGCAAAGAAATGCAGGAAGGTAGGAAAGGAATGCAGGAAGGAAGGTAGGAAAGGAATGCAGGAAGGAAGGTAGGAAAGGAATGCAGGAAGGAAGGTAGGAAAGGAATGCAGGAAAGGAATGCAGGAGGGAATGATGACACATGACCATTTACCTAGCATAACTGCCTCGGTGGGAGATGGCCGACTTGTTGAAAAAAAAAAAAAATACACAACAGAACTACCTGCTAATACTTTGAAGAAAACTGCTCAGACGAGGTGTTTTGTCTTTGCACATAAAAAAAACTTCCACAAAAATGCACACACACTGGTTTTATGTGTGAGGAGTGTAAAACACCATTGTGTATGACACCATGTTTCAGAGAGTTACACAAGGTGCAGAACTTCTAGGAATATGTCCAGTGACTGTATATTGGTATATATATTATAGAGAAAAAAAATAATAAAATTATAGAACAATAGTAATAAAAAAATTTTTGTATTGTTTTTGTGAACAAGTTTTGTAAACAATATATTGATAATTATGTTTGTGCTTATTGTGTTGTATACAACGAGTGTATATACGTAGATTGCACCTTACTTTGGTCTCACAGGCCACATAAGTTATGTGAAAAAATAAAATAGTGAAAAAAACAACAAAACTTCAAATACAAGGAAACCAAAGTTTACTGGGCGAGCGGCAGTCGCCACTGTTGCCATACGTGGATCATTTTCTGCAAACTTCATGCCTCTATATCTGGGTAAGTACTGATGGGATTTTTTTTTTTTTTTTTTTTGGACTAAAACAATCAGAAAAATAATCTTAACATTTTCATTAGAAAAGATAATTTTTTTTTTCGAATATTTTGCGACACCAGGAGACACTTCAGGATTGGGCCTTTCGACAATCAAAGGGTTAAACAACCATGGTGACATTACACATCCCTTTCTAAGATCTACTTGTACTGAGAAGTAATCTCCCTCTCTCCTACACACCCTAACCTGAACCTCACTATCCTCATTAAAAACTCTTTACAGCATTTAGTAGCTTACTACCTATTCCATACACTTGCAATATTTGCCACATTGCTCCCTTATCCACTCTGTCATATGCCTTTTTGAAATCCAAAAATGCAATGATAATGTCTCTATCTTTATCTAAATACTGTTCACATATATCCTTCAATGTAAACACTTGATCTACACATCCTTTACCCACTCTAAAGCCTCTTTGCTCATCTGCAATACTACTCTCTGTCTTACCTCTAATTCTTTCAATAATAGCTCTACTGTTCACTTTACCTGGTATACTCGGTAAACTTATTCCCCTATAATTTTTACAATCTCTTTTGTCCTCCTTTACCTTTATATAAAGGAACTATGCATGCTCTCTGCCAATCCCTAGGTATCTTCCATTCCAACACTATATCT
This sequence comes from Cherax quadricarinatus, assembly GCF_038502225.1. Classification (NCBI taxonomy): domain Eukaryota; kingdom Metazoa; phylum Arthropoda; class Malacostraca; order Decapoda; family Parastacidae; genus Cherax; species Cherax quadricarinatus. The sequence goes on along the minus strand of NC_091293.1, from coordinate 10,614,532 downwards.
CCTATTGCTTTTAACATTTCTGTCATGATCCCATCAGTTCCAGCTGCTTTACCCCCTTTCATTCTACATAATGCCTCACACACCTCCCCCACACTCAAATCTTGCTCTTCTTCACTCCTAAAAGATGTTATACCTCCCTGGCCAGTTCATGAAATTACCACCTCCCTTTCTTCATCGACCTTTAAAAGTTCCTCAAAATATTCCCACTGTCTACCCAGTACCTCCAGTTCCCCATCAACTATCTCCCCTTCTCTGTTTTTAACTGACAAATCCATGCTTTTCCTAGGATATTTATAAGTGATTTATAATAAGAGGTTGTTGTTTTGCAGGATGTATGGTCCCACAAGTTTGCCCATGATACCGAGTGCTCCTCTACCTGGAGGAAAGAAGGAGCCACCGCCACCTCCACCCCCAAGACCTGCAAGAACACACACACGCTCATCTTCCTTAGATCTCAATAAATTTAGTAAGTTATTTTTTCTCAAGTGTTCTGGTGCATTTGTCTTTTAATATTTTGTTATTAGTGCAATTTTAGTCATCTTGTTGCACAACTTTTGGGTTTATTTACTCTTCTCCAGATTGTCTGCTTGTTTTTTCTGTACTCATTGAAATGGTTTATGTTTTCTCTGGGATAACTGAAGGATGTGCATAACTCCATGAGTGTGCCAGGAAGACATCCTGTACTTTTCACCCCTTCTTTGTCCAAAGTCCTGAAATTAATGTGCTCATAGTGGCCACATTGAAAAGTTATATTTCCTTCTGATATTGTACAGAATCTTTCTCCGAATGTAATGACACCAGAAGTACTAAATGTGGTGGAGAACTTATGGAATTATGCAGGTACAAAGTTATTGGTCTGGGTACATTTTACTCAGGCAATTTCACTTAATTTGAGTCCTATTTCAATCTAATTCCATGGCTCAATTGGATCAAATTCTTAGCTATTTCAACAGTATGCCTTCCATTCTAATGATTGAGCACAAGACTGCCCATTCAATCATCAAAAATACCCTGTAAAGCGCACAGAACTCGGTATTTTGGCTAATTTTACAAAATATTAACCCCTTGACTGTCGCAACCCCCAATCCTGAGGTGTCTCCTGGTGTCGCAAAATTAAAAAAAAAAAATTATTTTTTCTTTTGAAATGATAGAGAATCTTTTACCGATTGTAATGACACCAAAAAAACGAAATTTGATGAAAAACTGGCGGAATTACGTTCTCGCGAAGTTAGCGACCTTGGCGATATTTACAAATCTGTGATTTCGCCCACTTTGAGCCCTATTTTCGGCTAATTCCATTGTTCTAGTCGACCAAACTCATAGCTATTTCTTTAGAACTCCATTTTTTCTATCGATTGAGTACAAGAAACTGCCCATTTACCAATTTCAACTACCCAATAATGTGGTCAGAAATTTGCAATTTGGCCAATTTCACGAAAATTAAAAAATATGACAATTTCAAAATAAGGTCCAGAATGAACAATGCAGACATTCCTGGCTCTAAAATAACATTTTCTTTGTTCATCAGTCATGTCTCCAGGCCCCTCTGATATTACTCTTGCTTTCTATTTTGAATTTTTATTCAAACAAAAAATAGAAGATTTACTATTATGCAGACTACTCCAATACTGTAATAATTGTATAAATAACATGAACCAATTCATGACTGCATATTAGAATGGCTAGTTGGACATTTATTGGAAAATGATGTCATTTGTTTACTTTTGAACATCGGCAAAAATCAAACATTTCCCTTATGTTGAGCTCCATTTCCAGGTTCTTTTTATAGTAAAATCAATCAAAATCTTCTCTTTTTCTATACTATTTTTTCCATTCTATCAAACGAGACCAAGAAAACGAGAATACAACCATATATACTATACGAAAATAGACCACAAAGTTGGCATTTTAATTAAAAAAAAGGTCGGAGTTTTTTTTTTCTCATTATGCACTGCGTGCTACAGGATTTTGTTTTTGTGGTGCACACTGACCACACAGACCCATTCACTCACATGTGGGCCTACCAGCTTTCTCCTTCTTGATTTGAAGCCGCTAGAATTTATGAGTATATATACGTCAAACACGGTACCTCGTAAGACGTATATATACGGCCACGGCAGTCAAAGGGTTAAAAAATTAAAGTTTAAAAGGCACTAAAACATTTCTTATGTTCATTATGTCCCTAGCCCTTCCCTATATTATCCATTTTGAATTCATCAACAAAGAAAAAAATCAGAGAAATGATTTACCCTATTTCTCTGATAATAAAATATAACCAGGAATTATTGGTCATGGTTTACAGTGTCCCAATAATTGAATCAGACCAAGTAAAAACCCATAAAGCAGACTGAGGTAAGTGTAGGGGGACCTTACCTGTCCTTGAGAAAATTGGTAAAAATATAATATTTCCACTACTTTGAGGCCAATGTCAAGTACTTCCAGTCCACAAAACAAACAAAATCATCTCCAGCTAAGTAGAATGTCTTCCATTCTATCAATTGATACCAAGAAACGGCAAATAATACCATAAAACCCATCTAGAAAGCACCTCAAAGTTGTTTTTGTAAACTAAACACAAGGTCAGTTTTGCTTTTCTGATCATGCACTATGTAGTGTAGGATATTTTTTTATACTATGCATACTACTGCACAGACCCATTTCTCACATTTAGGCCAAAATTTACGGCTCGCAGGTGTTATGTGCCCCTCCTTCACACTTCATTATTACAAAAATAAAAAGCCTGGTCAAAATAAGTTCTGTAGTAATATATCGCGAACCACTTTATTACTAGCTAGATAAAGCAGGTTCGAATATATATTATTATCGGGTACGGTATAAATCATCAAAGGTACTCTCAAGCAAGGTTGTATTCAATAAAATGTTATTCATTAGGCATTATTATATTATATTATATTGTATTATAGTAGGTTGATTACTGTGTTCTGTTATGCAAGTGGGAAACCACTGCTTTAGAGTCCAGTTGATAGTTTCAGAATTGGCGCCTAGCGCTACCTCCTGACCGACCTGACGTCAGACTACTGAGCATTTGAACTGTCAGTCAGATCATAGCCCTGACTCTGATCGGGTCTTCAACCCAGAGATATTAACTTGGTCAATAATTCTAGATCGTGTCTATTGTTTTAACTTTGCTGTTAATTCCAAGAGTCTGATAACCCTTCTCTTTAAGAAGGATAACTGACTGACTTCCTTAACCCCTTCAGGGTCCAAGGCCAAAATCTGAAGTGGTGCTCCAGTGTCCAAGAATTTTCAAAAAAAAAAATTAGTTATTTTTTCTTATGAAAGGCTTGAGAATCTTTTTGTGAAGGTAATAAAACAAAAAGTACGAAATTTGATGGAAAATTGACGAAATTATGCTCTCGCGAATTTTGATGTGTCAGCGATATTTACGAATCGGCGATTTTGCTGACTTTGGCTCCCATTATAGGCCAATTACATTATTCCAGTTGACCAAATTCTTAACTATTTCACTAGTATTACTTCTATTCTATCGATTGAGCACAAGAAATCGCCAAGTCAACTGTTTCAACTACAAAATAAAGTGATCGGAAGTTGGTAATTTGGCCAATTTAACACAAAGTTCAAAATATTCCAATTTCAAAATAGGGTCCAGAATAAACAATGTAGGTATTCCTGGAACTAAACTAACATTTCCTCTGTTCATTAGTTACATTTTGAGGCTTTACAAATAGATTCCATTTTGATTTTTTATTCACATAATAAATGAATTTTTATTCACACCAAAAAATAGAAGATTTACTGTTATGCAATATGGTAATAATTGTATAAATATCATCACCATATTTGTGAATGCATATTAGACCCACCAGCTGACGTGTATTAGACGTGTGAGGTCGTTTGTTTACTCTTGAACATCAGCAAAAATTTAACATTTCCGCTACTTTGAGCTCAGTTTCAAGCCATTTCCAGTGCTAAAACCAATCAAAATCATCTCTATTTCTGTAATATGTCTTCCATTCTATCAAACGAGACCAAGAAATCGCAAATACAACTATAAAAAACATACGAAAAAACACTGCAAAGTCGCTGTTTTAATCGAAAAATCATGGTCTCGGTTTTTTTCTCTCATTATACACAGTGTGCTGCAGGATTTGTTTTATGTGGTGCACACATACCACATAGATGTATTCTTTCATATCAAGGTCCAAATGTACCACTCAGAGTTTATCAGAGTGAGCTGAGCTCATGACGTAGATCTACGGTTTGGACCCTGAACGAAAAGCCGTAGATCTACTGGACGGACCCTGAAAGGGTTAAAGTTCCTATAATAGTTCTTATTTGGACTCTTCATTGTAATTATTGTATTATACTTGATTCATGGATATTTAAACATGGAGTAATTGTTGTATTATACTTCATTCACGAGGATTTGAACATAGAATTACGTTTCTCATTGTACAGTCTCATTTCATTGATAATAGTGAATTGTCATTTTAATTCTGTCTCATAAACACGCTAGATAACAGGGATATCTTGCAACTCCTACTAACACTTTGGTCACACTTCACAGACACGCACATGCATATATATATACATACATCTAGGTTTTTCTCCTTTTTCTAAATAGTTCTTGTTCTTCCTTATTTCTTCTATTGTCCATGGGGAAGTGGAAAAGAATCTTTCCTCCGTAAGCCATGCGTGTCGTATGAGGCGACTAAAATGCCGGGAGCAATGGGCTAGTAACCCCTTCTCCTGTAGACACTTACTAAAAAAGAGAAGAAGAAAAACTTTATAAAACTGGGATGCTTAAATGTGCGTGGATGTAGTGCGGATGACAAGAAACAGACGATTGCTGATGTTATGAATGAAAAGAAGTTGGATGTCCTGGCCCTAAGCGAAACAAAGCTGAAGGGGGTAGGAGAGTTTCAGTGGGGGAAATAAATGGGATTAAATCTGGAGTATCTGAGAGAGTTAGAGCAAAGGAAGGGGTAGCAGTAATGTTAAATGATCAGTTATGGAAGGAGAAAAGAGAATATGAATGTGTAAATTCAAGAATTATGTGGATTAAAGTAAAGGTTGGATGCGAGAAGTGGGTCATAATAAGCGTGTATGCACCTGGAGAAGAGAGGAATGCAGAGGAGAGAGAGAGATTTTGGGAGACGTTAAGTGAATGTATAGCAGCCTTTGAACCAAGTGAGAGAGAAATTGTGGTAGGGGACCTGAATGCTAAAGTAGGAGAAACTTTTAGAGAGGGTGTGGTAGGTAAGTTTGGGGTGCCAGGTGTAAATGATAATGGGAGCCCTTTGATTGAACTTTGTATAGAAAGGGGTTTAGTTATAGGTAGTACATATTTTAAGAAAAAGAGGATAAATAAGTATACAAGATATGATGTAGGGCGAAATGACAGTAGTTTGTTGGATTATGTATTGGTAGATAAAAGACTGTTGAGTAGACTTCAGGATGTACATGTTTATAGAGGGGCCACAGATATATCAGATCACTTTCTAGTTGTAGCTACACTGAGAGTAAAAGGTAGATGGGATACAAGGAGAATAGAAGCATCAGGGAAGAGAGAGGTGAAGGTTTATAAACTAAAAGAGGAGGCAGTTAGGGTAAGATATAAACAGCTATTGGAGGATAGATGGGCTAATGAGAGCATAGGTGTTACGTTGGTTTGTCCATTATTACTTTGATGGTAAGGTTCTCACTACATGTTCTAGTGTGGGGTAGCTTTTACTTAATGGCCTTATTTGTCTAGGGGTAATACTTACATCATGGCTGATCATCTTGAGTGTCTCTGATACCCTTTCACCAGCCCTCTTCACAGGTTATGTAAACTACTACTATAAAAATATAATTGTATTCTCAATAGATTTTTTTTTTATTATCACACCGGCCGATTCCCACCAAGGCAGGGTGGCCCGAAAAAGAAAAACTTTCACCATCATTCACTCCATCACTGTCTTGCCAGAAGGGTATTTTACACTACAGTTCTTAGACTGCAACATTAACACCCATCCTTCAGAGTGCAGGCACTGTACTTCCCATCTCCAGGACTCAAGTCCGGCCTGCCGGTTTCCCTGAATCCCTTCATAAATGTTACTTTGCTCACACTCCAACAGCACGTCAAGTATTAAAAACCATTTGTCTCCATTCACTCCTATCAAACACGCTCACGCATGCCTGCTGGAAGTCCAAGCCCCTCGCACACAAAACCTCCTTTACCCCCTCCCTCCAACCCTTCCTAGGCCGACCCCTACCCCGCCTTCCTTCCACTACAGACTGATACACTCTTGAAGTCATTCTGTTTCGCTCCATTCTCTCTACATGTCCGAACCACCTCAACAACCCTTCCTCAGCCCTGTGGACAACAGTTTTGGTAATCCCGCACCTCCTCCTAACTTCCAAACTACGAATTCTCTGCATTATATTCACACCACACATTGCCCTCAGACATGACATCTCCACTGCCTCCAGCCTTCTCCTCGCTGCAACATTCATCACCCACGCTTCACACCCATATAAGAGCGTTGGTAAAACTATACTCTCATACATTCCCCTCTTTGCCTCCAAGGACAAAGTTCTTTGTCTCCACAGACTCCTAAGTGCACCACTCACTCTTTTTCCCTCATCAATTCTATGATTCACCTCATCTTTCATAGACCCATCCGCTGACACGTCCACTCCCAAATATCTGAATACGTTCACCTCCTCCATACTCTCTCCCTCCAATCTGATATTCAATCTTTCATCACCTAATCTTTTTGTTATCCTCATAACCTTACTCTTTCCTGTATTCACCTTTAATTTTCTTCTTTTGCACACCCTACCAAATTCATCCACCAATCTCTGCAACTTCTCTTCAGAATCTCCCAAGAGCACAGTGTCATCAGCAAAGAGCAGCTGTGACAACTCCCACTTTGTGTGTGATTCTTTATCTTTTAACTCCACGCCTCTTGCCAAGACCCTCGCATTTACTTCTCTTACAACCCCATCTATAAATATATTAAACAACCACGGTGACATCACACATCCTTGTCTAAGGCCTACTTTTACTGGGAAAAAATTTCCTTCTTTCCTACATACTCTAACTTGAGCCTCACTATCCTCGTAAAAACTCTTCACTGCTTTCAGTAACCTACCTCCTACACCATACACTTGCAACATCTGCCACATTGCCTCCCTATCCACCCTGTCATACGCCTTTTCCAAATCCATAAATGCCACAAAGACCTCTTTAGCCTTATCTAAATACTGTTCACTTATATGTTTCACTGTAAACACCTGGTCCACACACCCCCTACCTTTCCTAAAGCCTCCTTGTTCATCTGCTATCCTATTCTCCGTCTTACTCTTAATTCTTTCAATTATAACTCTACCATACACTTTACCAGGTACACTCAACAGACTTATCCCCCTATAATTTTTGCACTCTCTTTTATCCCCTTTGCCTTTATACAAAGGAACTATGCATGCTCTCTGCCAATCCCTAGGTACCTTACCCTCTTCCATACATTTATTAAATAATTGCACCAACCACTCCAAAACTATATCCCCACCTGCTTTTAACATTTCTATCTTTATCCCATCAATCCCGGCTGCCTTACCCCCTTTCATTTTACCTACTGCCTCACGAACTTCCCCCACACTCACAACTGGCTCTTCCTCACTCCTACAAGATGTTATTCCTCCTTGCCCTATACACGAAATCACAGCTTCCCTATCTTCATCAACATTTAACAATTCCTCAAAATATTCCTTCCATCTTCCCAATACCTCTAACTCTCCATTTAATAACTCTCCTCTCCTATTTTTAACTGACAAATCCATTTGTTCTCAATAGATATGTACAGAATATACAATTACAGCCTCACATTTTCAAAACAACGATCTACACACTGCATAGCTGTTCTCCCACATGGTGTGTTCCAACACTTTTCCTTCTCTCTCCTTGACATAACTCTGGGCTAACCAGTGTTTTGACACACTTTAGTCACCCTGGGTATGGTGGCCACAACTTAAATTATAAAAACTCACCCCTGGAGCACACACAATGCCCCAAAAGATAGAAGAAGGACCCAGAGATCCTGCCAGGTTGAAGGTCAGCCACAGAGAGAGCGAGTCAGTGAGAGGGAGAGAGAGAGAGAGAGAGGCTAAGCTCCTCCCACCAAAACAAAAGACTGTTGCCAAGCACAATTCTCCAGTTACCACAATTCTACCACACCTTAATTTTACTTTTACAAAAGGAAATACAACTTTATAAACTACTTATTTAAATTGTGTGTTTATGTGTCTATAGTATAACCTATTATATTGAGAAAAATAGGCTTGACCCAGCTGCCTCTCAGTCATAAGGTTGATCAGTCCTTCTGACATTTAGAGCAAAGTCCCCATCAATTCAATATAATTAGGTATTCCAGAGTAACTGTTACTTATAAATACATGTTGGGTCCTATAGCCCCATAACAATAGGCAATGGGGTCGAAGAGGTATGGGGTAGGTTTAAAAATGTAGTGTTAGAGTGTTCAGCAGAAGTTTGTGGTTACAGGAAAGTGGGTGCGGGAGGGAAGAGGAGCGATTGGTGGAATGATGATGTAAAGAGAGTAGTAAGGGAGAAAAAGTTAGCATATGAGAAGTTTTTACAAAGTAGAAGTGATGCAAGGAGGGAAGAGTATATGGAGAAAAAGAGAGAGGTTAAGAGAGTGGTGAAGCAATGTAAAAAGAGAGCAAATGAGAGAGTGGGTGAGACGTTATCAACAAATTTTGTTGAAAATAAGAAAAAGTTTTGGAGTGAGATTAACAAGTTAAGAAATCCTAGAGAACAAATGGATTTGTCAGTTAAAAATAGGAGAGGAGAGTTAGAGGTATTGGGAAGATGGAGGGAATATTTTGAGGAATTGTTAAATGTTGATGAAGATAGGGAAGCTGTGATTTCGTGTATAGGGCAAGGAGGAATAACATCTTGTAGGAGTGAGGAAGAGCCAGTTGTGAGTGTGGGGGAAGTTCGTGAGGCAGTAGGTAAAATGAAAGGGGGTAAGGCAGCCGGGATTGATGGGATAAAGATAGAAATGTTAAAAGCAGGTGGGGATATAGTTTTGGAGTGGTTGGTGCAATTATTTAATAAATGTATGGAAGAGGGTAAGGTACCTAGGGATTGGCAGAGAGCATGCATAGTTCCTTTGTATAAAGGCAAAGGGGATAAAAGAGAGTGCAAAAATTATAGGGGGATAAGTCTGTTGAGTATACCTGGTAAAGTGTATGGTAGAGTTGTTATTGAAAGAATTAAGAGTAAGACGGAGAATAGGATAGCAGATGAACAAGGAGGCTTTAGGAAAGGTAGGGGGTGTGTGGACCAGGTGTTTACAGTGAAACATATAAGTGAACAGTATTTAGATAAGGCTAAAGAGGTCTTTGTGGCATTTATGGATTTGGAAAAGGCGTATGACAGGGTGGATAGGGGGGCAATGTGGCAGATGTTGCAAGTGTATGGTGTAGGAGGTAGGTTACTGAAAGCAGTGAAGAGTTTTTACGAGGATAGTGAGGCTCAAGTTAGAGTATGTAGGAAAGAGGGAAATTATTTCCCAGTAAAAGTAGGCCTTAGACAAGGATGTGTGATGTCACCGTGGTTGTTTAATATATTTATAGATGGGGTTGTAAGAGAAGTAAATGCGAGGGTCTTGACAAGAGGCGTGGAGTTAAAAGATAAAGAATCACACACAAAGTGGGAGTTGTCACAGCTGCTCTTTGCTGATGACACTGTGCTCTTGGGAGATTCTGAAGAGAAGTTGCAGAGACTGGTGGATGAATTTGGTAGGGTGTGCAAAAGAAGAAAATTAAAGGTGAATACAGGAAAGAGTAAGGTTATGAGGATAACAAAAAGATTAGGTGATGAAAGATTGAATATCAGATTGGAGGGAGAGAGTATGGAGGAGGTGAATGTATTCAGATATTTGGGAGTGGACGTGTCAGCGGATGGGTCTATGAAAGATGAGGTGAATCATAGAATTGATGAGGGAAAAAGAGTGAGTGGTGCACTTAGGAGTCTGTGGAGACAAAGAACTTTGTCCTTGGAGGCAAAGAGGGGAATGTATGAGAGTATAGTTTTACCAACGCTCTTATATGGGTGTGAAGCATGGGTGATGAATGTTGCAGCGAGGAGAAGGCTGGAGGCAGTGGAGATGTCATGTCTGAGGGCAATGTGTGGTGTGAATATAATGCAGAGAATTCGTAGTTTGGAAGTTAGGAGGAGGTGCGGGATTACCAAAACTGTTGTCCAGAGGGCTGAGGAAGGGTTGTTGAGGTGGTTCGGACATGTAGAGAGAATGGAGCGAAACAGAATGACTTCAAGATTGTATCAGTCTGTAGTGGAAGGAAGGCGGGGTAGGGGTCGGCCTAGGAAAGGTTGGAGAGAGGGGGTAAAGGAGGTTTTGTGTGCGAGGGGCTTGGACTTCCAGCAGGTATGCATGAGCGTGTTTGATAGGAGTGAATGGAGACAAATGGTTTTTAATACTTGACGTGCTGTTGGAGTGTGAGCAAAGTAACATTTATGAAGGGGTTCAGGGAAACCGGCAGGCTGGACTTGAGTCCTGGATGTGGGAAGTACAGTGCCTGCACTCTGAAGGAGGGGTGTTAATGTTGCAGTTTAAAAACTGTAGTGTAAAGCACCCTTCTGGCAAGACAGTGATGGAGTGAATGATGGTGAAAGTTTTTCTTTTTCGGGCCACCCTGCCTTGGTGGGAATCGGCCAGTGTGATAATAATAAAAAAAAAAAAAACTGGATGCCAATAAAGGCTCATAATTGGTAGTAAATAAAACTAAGCAAAACTAAGTATTTATTCCCCCTATTGTTGTGGCATAGAGCAGTCGTAACAAATGGGTTGTCTGTCCAGGAGCTACTTACCCTGAAGTACATATTTGTTTCGCATTAAAATTAAGCTCCCTTGCGAGAATTAAGAAAATGGATCCAGAAATAGTCATTATTAGATGAATTAACAGAGGCTAGTCTCGACACTTTAAAATTACAGACGTGTTGGCAAATAGCTAGACAGTTATATATACCTTATAATAGATACCATAGTGCAGAGACTCTTAGGTCCCTAATTAAGGATAGATTATTTCCGAAATCCCAAGCAATGCCAGAATTAGATTTGGAAGATAGTTTTATTTCTCCGTTCGAGGAAGTAGAAATCCCACGGATGGGAACTGCCTTGCTTAATGGAGTTGAACCAGGGTTTACAAAGCCTTACTACTCAGTCCAGTCTCAAAGCTCTCCCCCGTTCATTTCCCCGGAGTATGTATCGGTGGTTGGAACGAACCCTCAGTCAAATGACGGGGATAATTTTAGAACTGGTGCTCGTCCCAAAATACTTCCGGAGAAGACAACCGAATTCCCCTCGGTGTCATTACCTCTTGGGAATTTCACGTCCGAACAACTAGAGAGAATAGAATGCATATTACTATTACAAAACTCTCAAATCGAAGCTAGAAGACATCTAAACGAAGAAGAATTTAGGCGTGAAAGGTTTAGTTTCGAAACAAAGCAGAAGGGAGGTCCAGAAGAGAGAGACGTGAAGAGCACTGTAACCAGGTTTGACTTGCATAAAGTAGCTCTGATGGTACCTAAGTTTAACGAAACAGATTTAGATGAATTCTTTGAAATTTTTGAGAGTCAGGCACGTTCAATGGGCTGGCCCAAAGACAAATGGGCCACGTTGCTGCACACGTCTCTATATGGAAAGGCACAGTCTTGTGTCGCCTCTTTACCGTATGAGTTTTATGTCCAGTACGATGTAGTAAAGAGAACTCTTTTAGAAGCATATGACATGCTCCCTATTAGTTACCAAATAGCTTTTCGTTCTATGAGACGGCAAACATGACAAACTTATGGAGATTTTGCGCGAGGGAAAGCAGTGGCGTTTGAACGTTGGTGTCGAGCTTCTCGGGTCACAACTTTAAAAGATCTATCACAATTAATGTTACTAGAAGATTTGTATGCAAATTTTCCAGAGGGAGTTCGCCAGTATCTTGTTGGCCATCCGCAAACGACGTTGTTAGAGACTGCCGCGATGGCAGACAACTTTGAGATTTCCCAGAGGTTGGTGCAATCTGAAAGCAGCCAGGTTATCAAACCAGCAACGAGACCCGAACCTGCGAAGCCTTTCGGTAAGCGACCTACCCAACCCGTTCACTCCCGTGTAACAAGTAAACCCGAAGTAAAACACCAAATTCAATCGAGCCCATCCTATAGACCAAATAGGTCATGGGAAAAAATTAAATGTTCGTACTGTATGAAGCTGGGACATTTCAAATCACAATGCTTTAAGCGTGATAGGGACCAAGGAAGGAGTCCATCCTATAGATTGCCCACACAAATCATATCCTCTACGACTCATCTAAGGAAATCCGAGCCAAGAGTAAACACTCTGTCCCAAGGAAAAGGAACAGATCCTCCTAGTTGACTAAGCAGGATATGGGTATCATCGTCAAACTTGTCAAGGGCTATGAGTCCTTACTTTTCCAAAAGCAAAGTAGGAATTACCAATAGCCAGTTGTTACAAGTAAACTCCTTTAGGCATACGGGGTCCTACTTAACATTATTAAGAGAAGGACTGTTATCATTCCCCGCCGAATCATATACAGGAGGGCCCCACTTATACAGCTGGTTAGGTTCCAGGCTACCGCCGTAAAGCGGAAACCGCTGTAAAGTGGAACACCCTTTTTTTCCACTTACAAATGCATACAAACACTAGATAACAAGTTTACACTAACATATATTAAGTTAGCAATAGAACCAGGCATCAAAAAACAGTAAAAAAGTGCAATACACACATAGTGCACTCATTACTTATCTTAAAATATTTATAGTCTTAATCTAGGGTGAGACAAGTAGTATTTATCATAAGAAATCAAGTGTGGTATGTATGGTAGTCAGCCAGGCTACCATACCAGGCCACCCCACCCACACATAATATTCTATTACATTTAAGCATCCCAGAGCGATAAAATGTATATACAGTTCACTCATTACTTACCTTAAAATATTTGTAGTCTTAATGTAGGGTCAGGAGTAAGTAAATGAGATAAAACGAATAAATGAGAGAGAGAAAGAATGAGTGCCTGAGAGAGAGTACAGGCGCTGAGTTATGTAAACAAACCAGGCGAAGGTAAGTTTTGTAAGCAAAGTGTACACGTCTGGTTTGTGTACAAGTTACATTGTGTACAGGTTGTCTCTACATTGATACGGTAGAATAAATAAAGAAGAACACTCCCATTCTCATGTAACATCATTTTGAGAAGAAATGATGCTCTGAGTGAAGGCAATGGAAATAAGTCACTCTGACTTTTTTGGGTTATCCTAGGTTCTCTACACATAAGTTATGTATGATAATCTATGTAACTGTATTTGTGTATACCTGAATAAACTTACTTACATACATACGAAAGGAATAATTTTCTACAGTTACCCCCAGTAACACATTTTCTCTTATGTTAGATTTAGAGAAAATGTTATTCTTGCCGTCACTTGTACAAGTTATCTGGCTACCACATCTCATATTTGTTTATTTATTCTATTATGGGGTGTATTTATCATCTTTTTATGTTATGTATCGTGTTTATTATATAATTTTGAAAAAAATATAATGGATGGATTAATGAAAATGTGTATATTAACGTAATATACAACATTTAATGAGACTCGGTGATTTTTTTTTTTTTTTTTTTATTATTATTATTATTATTATCACACTGGCCGATTCCCACCAAGGCAGGGTGGCCCGAAAAAGAAAAAGTTTCACCATCATTCACTCCATCACTGTCTTGCCAGAAGGGTGCTTTACACTACAGGTTTTAAACTGCAACATTAACACCCCTCCTTCACAGTGCAGGCACTGTACTTCCCATCTCCAGGACTCAAGTCCGGCCTGCCGGTTTCCCTGAACCCCTTCATAAATGTTACTTTGCTCACACTCCAACAGCACGTCAAGTATTAAAAACCATTTGTCTCCATTCACTCCTATCATACACGCTCACGCATGCCTGCTGGAAGTCCAAGCCCCTCGCACACAAAACCTCCTTTACCCCCTCCCTCCAACCTTTCCTAGGCCGACCCCTACCCCGCCTTCCTTCCACTACAGACTGATACACTCTTGAAGTTATTCTGTTTCGGTCCATTCTCTCCACATGTCCGAACAACCTCAACAACCCTTCCTCAGCCCTCTGGACAACAGTTTTGGTAATCCTGTACCTCCTCCTAACTTCCAAACTACGAATTCTCTGCATTATATTCACACCACACATTGCTCTCAGACATGACATCTCCACTGCCTCCAGCCTTCTCCTCGCTGCAACATTCATCACCCATGCTTCACACCCATATAAGAGCGTTGGTAAAACTATACTCTCATACATTCCCCTCTTTGCCTCCAAGGACAAAGTTCTTTGTCTCCACAGACTCCTAAGTGCACCACTCACCCTTTTTCCCTCATCAATTCTATGATTCACCTCATCTTTCATAGACCCATCCTCTGACACGTCCACTCCCAAATATCTGAATACATTCACCTCCTCCATACTCTCTCCCTCCAATCTGATATCCAATCTTTCATCACCTAATCTTTTTGTTATCCTCATAACCTTACTCTTTCCTGTATTCACTTTCAATTTTCTTCTTTTGCACACCCTACCAAATTCATCCACTAATCTCTGCAACTTCTCTTCAGAATCTCCCAAGAGCACAGTGTCATCAGCAAAGAGCAACTGTGACAACTCCCACTTTATGTGTGATTCTTTATCTTTTAACTCCACGCCTCTTGCCAAGACCCTCGCATTTACTTCTCTTACAACCCCATCTATAAATATATTAAACAACCACGGTGACATCACACATCCTTGTCTAAGGCCTACTTTTACTGGGAAATAATTTCCCTCTTTCCTACATACTCTAACTTGAGCCTCACTATCCTCGTAAAAACTCTTCACTTCTTTCAGTAACCTATCTCCTACACCATACACCTGCAACATCTGCCACATTGCCCCCCTATCCACCCTGTCATACACCTTTTCCAAATCCATAAATGCCACAAAGACCTCTTTAGCCTTATCTAAATACTGTTCACTTATGTTTCACTGTAAACACCTGGTCCACACACCCCCTACCTTTCCTAAAGCTTCCTTATTCATCTGCTATCCTATTCTCCGTCTTACTCTTAATTCTTTCAATAATAGCTCTACCATACACTTTACCAGGTATACTCAACAGACTTATCCCCCTATAATTTTTGCACTCTCTTTTATCCCCTTTGCCTTTATACAAAGGAACTATGCATGCTCTCTGCCAATCCCTAGGTACCTTACCCTCTTCCATACATTTATTAAATAATTGCACCAACCACTCCAAAACTATATCCCCACCTGCTTTTAACATTTCTATCTTTATCCCATCAATCCCGGCTGCCTTACCCCCTTTCATTTTACCTACTGCCTCACGAACTTCCCCCACACTCACAACTGGCTCTTCCTCACTCCTACAAGATGTTGTTCCTCCTTGTCCTATACACGAAATCACAGCTTCCCTATCTTCATCAACATTTAACAATTCCTCAAAATATTCCCTCCATCTTCCCAATACCTCTAACTCTCCATTTAATAACTCTCCTCTCCTATTTTTAACTGACAAATCCATTTGTTCTCTAGGCTTTCTTAACTTGTTAATCTCACTCCAAAACTTTTTCTTATTTTCAACAAAATTTGTTGATAACATCTCACCCACTCTCTCATTTGCTCTCTTTTTACATTGCTTCACCACTCTCTTAACTTCTCTCTTTTTCTCCATATACTCTTCCCTCCTTGCATCACTTCTACTTATTATTATTATTATTTTTTTTTTTCAACAAGTCGGTCGTCTCCCACCGAGGCAGGGTGACCCAAAAAAGAAAGAAAATCCCCAAAAAGAAAATACTTTCATCATCATTTCAACACTTTCACCACACTCACACATTATCACTGCTTTTGCAGAGGTGCTCAGAATACAACAGTTTAAAAGCATATACGTATAAAGAAACACAACATATCCCTCCAAACTGCCAATATCCCAAACCCCTCCTTTAAAGTGCAGGCATTGTACTTCCCATTTCCAGGACTCAAGTCCGACTATATGAAAATAACCGGTTTCCCTGAATCCCTTCACTAAATATTACCCTGCTCACACTCCGACAGATCGTCAGGTCCCAAGTATCATTCGTCTCCATTCACTCCTATCTAACACGCTGATGCACGCTTGCTGGAAGTCCAAGCCCCTCGCCCACAAAACCTCCGTTACCCCCTCTTTCCAACCCTTTCGAGGACGACCCCTACCCCTCTTTCCTTCCCCTATAGATTTATATGCTTTCCATGTCATTCTACTTTGATCCATTCTCTCTAAATGACCAGACCACCTCAACAACCCCTCTTCTGCCCTCTGACTAATGCTTTTATTAACTCCACACCTTCTCCTAATTTCCACACTCCGAATTTTCTGCATAATATTTACACCACACATTGCCCTTAGACAGGACATCTCCACTGCCTCCAACCGTCTCCTCGCTGCTGCATTTACCACCCAAGCTTCACATCCATATAAGAGTGTTGGTACTACTATACTTTCATACATTCCCTTCTTTGCCTCCATAGATAACGTTTTTTGACTCCACATATACCTCAACGCACCACTCACCTTTTTTCCCTCATCAATTCTATGATTAACCTCATCCTTCATAAATCCATCCGCCGACACGTCAACTCCCAAGTATCTGAAAACATTCACTTCTTCCATACTCCTCCTCCCCAATTTGATATCCAATTTTTCTTTATCTAAATCATTTGATACCCTCATCACCTTACTCATTTCTATGTTCACTTTCAACTTTCTACCTTTACACACATTCTCAAACTCATCCACTAACCTTTGCAATTTTTCTTTAGAATCTCCCATAAGCACAGTATCATCTGCAAAAAGTAACTGTGTCAATTCCCATTTTGAATTTGATTCCCCATAATTTAATCCCACCCCTCTCCCGAACACCCTAGCATTTACTTCTTTTACAACCCCATCTATAAATATATTAAACAACCATGGTGACATTACACATCCCTGTCTAAGACCTACTTTTACCGGGAAGTAGTCTCCCTCTCTTCTACACACCCTAACCTGAGCCTCACTATCCTCATAAAAGCTCTTTACAGCATTTAGTAACTTACCACCTATTCCATAAACTTGCAACATCTGCCACATTGCTCCTCTATCCACTCTATCATATGCCTTTTCTAAATCCATAAATGCAATAAAAACTTCCCTACCTTTATCTAAATACTGTTCACATATATGCTTCATTGTAAACACTTGATCTACACATCCCCTACCCACTCTGAAGCCTCCTTGCTCATCCGCAATTCTACATTCTGTCTTACCTCTTAATTCTTTCAATTATAACTCTACCGTATACTTTTCCTGGTATACTCAGTAAACTTATTCCTCTATAATTTTTACAATCTCTTTTGTCCCCTTTCCCTTTATATAATGGGACCATACATGCTCTCCGCCAATCCCTAGGTACCTTCCCCTCTTTCATACATTTATTAAACAAAAGTACCAACCACTCCAACACTATATCCCCCCCTGCTTTTAACATTTCTGTCATGATCCCATCAGTTCCAGCTGCTTTACTCCCTTTCATTCTACGTAATGCCTCACGTACCTCCACCACACTTACATTTCGCTCTTCTTCACTCCTAAAAGATGGTATACCTCCCTGGCCAGTGCATGAAATTACCGCCTCCCTTTCTTCCTCAACATTTAAAAGTTCCTCAAAATATTCTCGCCATCTACCTAATACCTCCCTCTCCCCATCTACTAACTCCCCTACTCTGTTTTTAATGGACAAATGCATACTTTCCCTAGGCTTTCTTAACTTGTTTAACTCACTCCAAAATTTTTTCTTATTTTCATTAAAATTTCTTGACAGTGCCTCTCCCACTCTTTCATCTGCTCTCCTTTTGCACTCTCTCACCACTCTCTTCACCTTTCTTTTACTCTCCATATACTCTGCTCTTCTTATAACACTTCTGCTTTGTAAAAACCTCTCATAAGCTACCTTTTTCTCTTTTATCACACCCTTTACTTCATCATTCCACCAATCACTCCTCTTTCCTCCTGCCCCCACTCTCCTATAACCACAAACTTCTGCCCCACATTCTAATACTGCATTTTTAAAACTATTCCAACCCTCTTCAATCCCCCCACTACTCATCTTTGCACTAGCCCACCTTTCTGCCAATAGTCGCTTATATCTCGCCTGAACTTCCTCCTCCCTTAGTTTATACACTTTCACCTCCCTCTTACTTGTTGTTGCCACCTTCCTCTTTTCCCATCTACCTCTTACTCTAACTGTAGCTACAACTAAATAATGATCTGACATATCAGTTGCCCCTCTATAAACATGCACATCCTGGAGCCTACCCATCAACCTTTTATCCACCAATACATAATCTAACAAACTACTTTCATTACGTGCTACATCATACCTTGTATATTTATTTATCCTCTTTTTCATAAAATATGTATTACTTATTACCAAATTTCTTTCTACACATAGCTCAATTAAAGGCTCCCCATTTACATTTACCCCTTGCACCCCAAATTTACCTACTCCCTCCATAACATTTTTACCCACTTTAGCATTGAAATCCCCAACCACCATTACTCTCACACTTGATTCAAAACTCCCCACGCATTCACTCAACATTTCCCAGAATCTCTCTCTCTCCTCTACACTTCTTTCTTCTCCAGGTGCATACACGCTTACTATAACCCACTTTTCACATCCAATCTTTATTTTACTCCACATAATCCTTGAATTTATGCATTTGTAGTCCCTCTTTTCCTGCCATAGCTTATCCTTCAACATTATTGCTACTCCTTCTTTAACTCTAACTCTATTTGAAACCCCTGACCTAATCCCATTTATTCCTCTCCATTGAAACTCTCCCACCCCCTTCAGCTTTGTTTCACTTAAAGCCAGGACATCCAGTTTCTTCTCATTCATAACATCCACAATCATCTCTTTCTTATCATTTGCACAACATCCACTCACATTCAGACTTCCCACTTTGACAATTTTCTTCTTCTTATTCTTTTTAGTAATCTTTACAGGAAAAGGGGTTACTAGCCCATTGTTCCCGGCATTTTAGTTGACTTTTACAACACGCATGGCTTACGGAGGAAAGATTCTTCTTCTTCTTCTTCTTCTTCTTCTTCTTCTTCTTCTTCTTCTTCTTCTTCTTCTTCTTCTTCTTCTTCTTCTTCTTCTTCTTCTTCTTCTTCTTCTTCTTCTTCTTCTTCTTCTTCTTCTTCTTCTTCTTCTTCTTCTTCTTCTTCTTCTTCTTCTTCTTCTTCTTCTTCTTCTTCTTCTTCTTCTTCTTCTTCTTATTATTATTATTCTTATTATTCTTATTATTCTTATTCTTATTCTTATTCTTCTTCTTCTTCTTCTTCTTCTTCTTCTTCTTCTTCTTCTTCTTCTTCTTCTTCTTCTTCTTCTTCTTCTTCTTCTTCTTCTTATTCTTATTATTCTTCTTCTTCTTCTTCTTCTTCTTCTTCTTCTTCTTATTCTTCTTATTCTTATTCTTATTCTTATTCTTATTCTTATTCTTATTCTTATTCTTCTTCTTCTTCTTCTTCTTCTTCTTCTTCTTATTCTTCTTCTTCTTCTCATTTCTAATATGGCGTCACTTGTGCAAGTCGTCTGCTACCACATCTCATATTTATGTTTATTTATTCTATTGTGGGGTGTATTTATCATCTTTTTATGTTATGTATCGTGTTTATTATATAATTTTGAAAAAATATCATAGATGAATTAATGAAAATGTGTATTTAACGTAATATACGACATTTAAATGAGACTCGATGATTATTATAATCATTACTAATATGACGTCTGTAGACATAAAACACTCTTACTGATTTTAATGTGTACCTGCATGCCAGCACAGTATGTAAGTTTATTTAAGTACAGGTATACATAAGTATAATTATCAGAGTATATATAAAATATGATATAACTTTTAAAAACATTTGAAATTTTGGAGTTTCCAGACAAAATGGAGAGACTTAGTGCTTACTGAGCTCACGAAGAATGTAAACAAACAGGGTGGGGCGCGGTGACCGTATTAGGAAGTCGGGGGGGGAGCCATATAGCGAGTTTTGGTCATAATTTGAAATGACCGTATTAGCGGAATGCCGTAAAGTGAAACACCGTAAAGCGGGGCCTTCCTGTACAGGTTTCGACGCTTTGTTGGAAGCTTATAGTGGCTCTACTACGCGAGTACCCCTGTATAAGTTATTTGTCAAAACTCCTATTTTTACTGGCTGGATGTCAATCGGAGTGTCTCCAACTAACTTCCCCATAAAAGACGTAGATCTATTGATTGGGAACGACTTAGCGAAAGAAGGAATATGGAAAGAGCCCATAGTTATGGAAAATCCAACTGAGGAAAATTTCGTCATTGAAGCCCGACGAATGGAACCTACCCTCTTTCCTCTGAGCGTAGTAACCCGGGCAATGACCAAACAGTCGCGTTCTCCGTTGGTATCAGAGGAAGTCATGGACGACGTTGACGTAGGAGTAGGAGACGTATTCAACGAAAGCTCGAGTTTCGAGCCAACAGTCCACCCGGAACCGATATCAGTTCCTAAGTTGGTGGTTTCCGAAATAGATTTATTCTCGAAGGAGGATCTAGTAAGAGAACTCCAAATAGACCCCTCCTTAAGTGACATCAGGAAGCTTGCTGCATCGGGAGAAGAAGCCCTTAAAAGTGACAGCTCTTACTATTGGGAGAAGGACTTACTGAAAAAGAAACAAGGATCTCTTGAAAGTGATCATCTAGTGGTCTTGCCTACACCGTTTAGAAACTTAGCATATAAGTTTGCTCACGACAGTCCCCAAGGTGGACATCTGGGACAAAAGAAGACTTTTAGAAAAATTGCTAAGCACTTCACATGGCCAAAAATGAAGGAAGAAGTGGAATGGTATGTAAGAAGTTGTTCCATGTGTCAACTAGTAGGCAAACCTGCACATAATCCACCACCTGCGCCGTTGAACCCTATACAAGTAAGAGGCTAACCCTTTTCACGTCTGGTGATCGACTGTGTTGGCTCGCTACCCAAGACTCGGCAGGGCAACCAGTTCCTGTTCACCATCATGGACACCGTCACCAGGTACCCAGAAGCAGTTCCTCTCAGGAGGATTAATGCTCGCCTAATAGTGAGAGCATTGATTAAATTCTTCTCTCACTTCGGATTTCCAAGAGAAGTTCAATCTGATCAAGGGTTGAATTTTACTTCAAAATTTTTCCATGAAGCCTTGGCTCAGTTAGGGGTCATGACGGTTTACTCGACGGCCTATCGACCCCAATCACAAGCGTGGTGGAAAGGTTCCATCAAACTCTGAAGATTATGATGAGGTCCTATTGTCTGCAGTATTCCAAAGATTGGGACGAAGGTGTTCCACTACTCTTGTTTGCCCTAAGAGAAAGCGAACAAGACAACTAGAAGCTTACTTAGACGACTTAGTCATATACAGCAATAGTTGGCCTCAACACCTTAGACAACTTAGAGCCTTGTTTGACGCCTTAAGTAAACATAATTTTACAGTGAATTTGTCCCAAGTGTGAGTTTGGCCAGACTAAAATTAAATACTTGGGGTTTCGGATTGGACAAGGTGAAGTTGCTCCTTTGAACGCCAAAGTAAAGGCCCTCTTAGAATTTCCTACCCCTAAGGATAGGAAAAGCGTATCGAGATTTTTAGGAGTTGCCGGTTACTACCGTCGGTTCTGTCCGAATTTTGCACAGGTAGCTTTTCCCCTAACTGAATTAACAAGTCCAAAAACTGGACCCAGGACTGTGAAATTGCTTTTAATCGTTTAAAAAGGTTACTATCCTCTTCCCCAGTATTGCTAAGTCCTGATTTTAATAAACCATTCCACTTACAAATAGATGCCAGTGCGTATGCTTTGGGAGCCGCATTATTACAGAAGACTCCGAATTCTGACATATTGCAAACTGTTTCTTATTTTTCTTCTAAGTTAGAAACATCACATTCATTACTCAACTATAGAAAAAGAAGCCTTAGCTCTTGATGTATCCCTAGAGAATTTTGATGTATATTTAGGATCTTCTCCCTATCAGATATCGGTGTACTCCGATCACAATCCTTTGACCATCATAAATACTATGGAATCGAAGAATGCCAGAATACTTCGTTGGGCTTTGAGAATTCAACCATTCTCTATTACTATTTCCCATATAAAAGGAAAACATAATCTCATTGCTGATGCCCTCTCTAGGCCTTGAATCTTTATTAATATACCTTTATTTTAACAGTGTGAGTCGGTACTTTTATGACCATCTGTGTTTTGGAGACAACTGGAGCTGATGTAGGACTGCTGTCTGTTACAACCTCTGCTACTACGACCTTTGCTATCCACCACCGAGAGTACAAGTCAATGGCGACCGTCAGTCGCGAGGGGGGAGGTGTTACGCGCCCCTCCTTCACACTCCATTATATACAAAAATAAAAGGCCTGGTCAAAATAAGTTCTGTAGTAATATATCGTGAACCACTTTATTACTAGCTAGATAAAGCAGGTTCGACTATATATTATTATCGGGTACGGTATAAATCATCAAAGGTACTCTCAAGCAAGGTTGTATTCAATAAAATGTTATTCATTAGGCATTATTATATTATATTATATTGTATTATAGTAGGTTGATTACTGTGTTCTGTTATGCAAGTGGGAAACCTCTACTTTAGAGTCCGGTTGATAGTTCCAGAATTGGCGCCTAGCGCTACCTCCTGACCGACCTGACGTCAGACCACTGAGCATTTGAACCGTCAGTCAGATCATAGCCCTGACTCTGATCGGGTCTTCAACCCAGAGATCTTAACTTGGTCAATAATTCTAGATCGTGTCTATTGTTTTAACTTTGCTGTTAATTCCAAGAGTCTGATAACCCTTCTCTTTAAGAAGGATAACTGACTGACTTCCTTAAAGTTCCCATAATAGTTCTTATTTGGACTCTTCATTGTAAGTATTGTATTATACTTGATTCATGGGTATTTGAACATGGATTAATTGTTGTATTATGCTTCATTCACGAGGATTTGAACATAGAATTACGTTCCTCATTGTACAGTCTCATTTCATTGATAATAGTGAATTGTCATTTTAACCCTTTGACTGTTTCAGGCCCCTCTCTGAAACTGTCATTCTATGTCGCTCAATTTTTGAAAAAAAAAAAAATTATTTTTTCTTATGAAATGATAGAGAATCTTTTCCCGATGGTAATGACACCAAAAGTTCGAAATTTGGTCGAAAACTCGTGGAATTATGGTCCCGCGAAGTTAGCGGTCTCGGCGACATATGCGTATCGGCGATTTCGCCGACTTTGAGCCCAATTTTCAGCCAATTCCATTGTTCCAGTTGACCAAACTCATAGCTATTTCTTTAGAACTACATTTTATCTATCAGCTGAGTACAAGAAACCTCCCATTTACTAATTTGGACTACCCAATATGGTGGTCAGAAATTGGCAATTTGGCCAATTTCACGCAAAATAAAAAAGATGCCAATTTCAAAATAGGGTCCAGAATAAACAAGGTAGACATTCGTGGCACTAAAATAACATATGCTCTGTTCATTAGTCACATCTCTAGGCCCCTCTTATATTATTATTGCTTTCTATTTTGATTTTTTATTCATACAAAAAAATACAAAATTTACTGTTATGCAGACGACTGCATTATTGTAAAAATGGTATAAATAATATCAGTGCACTAGTGAAAGAATATTAGACTCCCTAGTTGATGTGTATTGGACGTGTGGTGTGATTTATTTACTCTTCAACATTGGTAAAAATCGAACATTTTCGCTACTTTGAGCTTAGTTTCAAGGTCGTTTTCATCGTAAAAGTAATGAAAATCATCTCTATTTCTGTAATATGTTTTCCATTTTATCACCTAAGACCATGAAAACGCGAATACAACGATAAATACTATACGAAAATACACCTCAAAGTCTGCGTTTTATTCCAAAAAAACGACCAGAGTTTTTTTTTTCTCATTACGCAATGTGTGCTGCAGGATTTTTTTTATGTGGTGCACACTGACCACACAGACCCATTCTCTCACATGTGGGCCTACCAGCTTTCTCCCACTTGATTTGAAGCCGCTAGAATTATTGAGTATATATACGTCAGAAACATTGGCTCGTAAGACGTATTTATACGTCGAAAACAGTCAAAGGGTTAATTCACTAACTGGATACCAATAAAGGTTCATAATTGGTAGTAAATAAAACTAACCAAAAGCAAAACTAAGTATTTATTCCCCCTATTGTTGCGGCATAGAGCAAGTCGTAACACAGGTCATCTCAGTGAACTGAGCTCGAGACATGGGTCTGTGTGAGGGACCCTGACATCAGTAATGTAGATCTATATGACGCAGTGCAAAAGGTTAAAACCTGTTTTGTTTTTATACATTGGCTACCTACTATCAGTAGAACAGCATATGCAAATTTGCTTCCATACGTAGTTTTATTTAATATATTCTTTGATTCCACATGATGTTCCGTCATTGGGTCATTTATCTTAAACATATATTTATCTACAGGCCGAAGCAGCTTTCTTGGAGCGCCTCCTGCAGTTCCACCTCGAGCCTCACCAGGAGCTGTGAGTAGATATCCTGATATCATTACTGGGTGTGGTATTTTGGTAATACAGGTTGGCCATCACTAATCCGGCAATCAGTTACCTGGTTCCATCAGCAATCCGGCACTAATTTCGGCTAGAATAATTTCAGATTTCATCATTACACTGATTCGTATCATTATACTGGCTTATATTTCATCATTATGCTGACTCAAAAATTGTGCAGATGGTTGTAAATCCACAGCAGCAAGCCAGTGAAGGAGAAAGCAGTGATGGAAATGAGGAAGATGTAGCAGAAAGAGTCTCTACTGATAGGTTAAGTGTATTCTAACCTAACCACCGTAGTCCGGCAAACTCGCTAATCCAGCACGCTGCAGGTCCCAATGCTGCCGGATTAGTGATGGCCGACCTTTATTGTTTTGTGTAGTTAAGATATGGTAGTGTGTGGTCTCGGGTTTTGTTGTTGAATATCTTGGTTTAGTTATGTTTGCTATTAAGGTATTTATCATTGAAGTAGATGTGGCTGTGATATTGTTTACCGGCAGAATTTATTTATTATTTTTTTATTAACACATTGGCCGTTTCACAAGGTAGGGTGGCCCAAAAAAAACTTTTACCATCATTCACTCCATCACTGTCTTGCCAGAGATGCACTTACACTACAGTTATAAAACTACAACATTAACACCTTTCCTTCACATTGCAGGCACTGTACTTCCCATTTCCAGGACTCGAGTCCGGCCTGCCAGTTTCCCTGAATCTCTTCGTAAATATTGCCCTGCTCACACTTCAACAGCACATCAAATCCTAAAAACCATTTGTCTCCATTCACTCCTATCTAACACACTCACACATGCTTGCTGGAAGTCCAAACCCCTCGCACACAAAACCTCCTTTACCCTCTCCCTCCAACCGTTCCTAGGCTGACCTCTACCCCTGCCTCCCTCCACTACAGATGTATACACTCAATCATTCTATTTTGTTCCATTCTCTCTACATGTCCAAACCACCTCAACAACCCCTTCTCAGCCCTCTGGATAATAGTTTTGGTAATCCCGCACCTCCTCTTAATTTCCAAACTACGAATTCTCTGCCTTATATTCGCACTACACATTGCCCTCAGACACGACATCTCCACTGCCTCCAACCTTCTCCTTGTTGCAACATTCACCACCCATGTGGCAGAATGTCTCTTTCAAATCTGAGAACACTAGTTGTGAAAACCTTGTGAATTATTGTTTTTTCTTGTACTGTTGCTTGAAAATTATAACAATGGTGTGTCTATTAAACATATTGGAATAATGGAATCCCACTACTCTACAGTTATATAGATTTCAATGTCTTCTGAATTATTTACAAATCAAAAGAGCTATTCTTTCACTTAGATTTTGATGAAAGGTTTGAGAAACATTCAGCTAAGTTACAGATTTTTTTTTAGCGATTGTATAGTGAATGGAGCAGGTTTATATTATTGGACTAGTCACTTTGTATGTTACTGCACTCTCTTTCCAGGATCATGTTTCCCTAATCTTCATTACAGTGGAGAAAAATCTTGCCTTGCTTCTGAATAATGCTAAAATACAAATAAAGTGAAGAACAGTTCCTATACTGTAAAATGTGTAAAAGAATATACAACTTTCTATAGTATTTGAGCCAGCCTAAATTACAATTTGAAAACTAAACCTTAACTAAGTGACATGATATTGATGGTAAATTGAAGTTGTTTGACCGAGATTCATGTTGTTAGTGATGGATCAGTATCACTAGTATTAACAGTAAGTAATCTACCTACTTATGTGTGAGTAGTAGCTTGGGAAGAATATGACTGAACACTTCCTGCTCCTTCATTTACACTGATTCACTCTTTTTCCTGGAGAAGTTTCCCACCTCTCCAACTTTAGAGGGTCTTCATCATAAGGCCTTGTTTGATTGTATGTGCATTACATTTTCTTCCTTTACTTTGGCCTATTATGCATTCTGATGCCAGAACCAAACAAAGCCTGTCTGGCAGAGATTAATCCTTCCTAGATGATGTTGGAGATGGGGATACTTATTTGGATGACCTCTTGTACAAGAATAATTGTTCCAGTTGTTAATTTGTCAGGAAGAAAATCCCACAGTAGTCTTTGATATAGGATGACCTGTTTAACCCTTTCACTGTCGAAGCCTCTGATCGCAAACCTGCTGTGTCAAAAAATATTCGAGAGAAAAAGAGAAAAGTCCCAGTTTGCCGGTGAGCGAGGTATTACCCCAAAGCATGGTAAACAAGGCCACTGAAATGGGACTCCCACAGTGCACCACTGGCTCCCCGATTTTTTTCTATACTGCGCACACTGACCACGCAGACCCATTCTCTCACATGTAGGTCTACCAGCTTTCTCCCGCTAGATTTGAAGCCGGTAGAATTTTGGCATACTAATACGTCGCCTACACTGGCTTGTGGCACTGACAGTGAAAGGGTTAATGGCACTGGAATTGAGAGGGGCATGACAAGGCAGTATAATTACCTCTTGAATTTACAGGGACTGAGTTCAGGCTCTTGGCTATGTCTTAAGGGCATGTGCAGGTGGGTAGCCAACGACTCTATGGCGAGTCGCTTTAGCTGCACCCACCAGTATACCAGTGTTGCACTGGTCTGAGACTGTTGTTTCAGCTAAGGTGACGAGTCTGTGTACAAAGATAATGATAATCAGTTATTGTCTTTGAGTGAAGGTGACAGTGTTTCTTCTTTTTTGGGTAACCCTGCCTCAGTGGGAGATGGCCAGTTTGTTGTAATAAAAAGTCAGGATGGTAAGGCAAATGTAAAAGGGCTAAAACTGGCATCAAAGCCCAAATCTGGTGATTAATTAAATTGTAAAACTGAGGTTATGATTCCTGAATTGGTTCCTCAGAACCCATTTACAGATAAATATTAAGCAGCTACAATGACATTACATTACTGTCTGCACCTCATTTTTACTGGAGGACACACTTTTTCATTTTTTTTTTTTTTGTGCATGTATCAAGGTACAGAGTTTCTGTTGTGAAAGTAAAGTACTTGCATTACGAAATGAGAATTAAAAAGTGTTAGGCATTTCCTTGGCAAACCACATAAAAAGTCTGAAAGGAAAAAAAAAAAGATGAAAAAGTATAATGACAAGATGGGAAAACTGCATTTACTGAATAGGTTTAAATGCTGAACATAAAGCCAAACAAAATGGCATATCATTGTGTAGCCCCTTGCTCCCTCCCCCCACCCAGAAATAAAGAAGGGGAGGGGTATCCAAGTAGATTTTTATTCAAGGGCTTTGTTTTGTTTAAGATGGTAGATTTTAGTGTAGAGAGTAAATACCAGTGCTTATAGTTCATTTGTAATGTCGTTTATCACTTCGTATGAACTGTGAAGAAAATACCAGAAATACCAGCATTTTATAACCCTAAAATTTTGAAAGCATTTACATTTTAATCCCATTTGTGAAGTCTGTTGTTAAACAGTATTTGTCATTGCTTTGTAATATATGTTTTTGCAGTATGTATTTGCCATGATATGTTGTAAGTGTAATTAAGTCTTTCCTCCTTGCTTTCCCTACTACTACTACCTGTACAGAGAGAACTTTCTCCCATTAGGGTAAGTAACCTAATGTAACCTAACTAGGTATTTCTTCTTTGCTTTCTCCACTTCAACTTGTATAGAGACCTTTCTGCCATTTTCGTAAGTAATGAACAACAGTTGCAGTTGTCCACTCTGGTACTGAATTACTAACTCACTGGAGGCTTGTCTTAAAGTATTTTAGAAAAATAGCATGGCTCCCACTGCTGTATATTTGGGTAAGTACATAGTTCATGTTCAGTTTTGTGTTGTAGGATCATCTGGAATGTAAATAGGGTCACTACAAAAATGCTTCACACACTATATGGCTACTGATGATGTCTTACCCCTTTCCATAATTTAATCTCTTCTCTGGCAGATAAAACTAGAGTTTGCAGTTTTAGGATATTTGTATTTCTTGAAAATTTACCTTTTTTGTATAGTAATTGATAATTTACCTCTTATTACCTAGGAATTTTTAACTACATATGTAATAGCTCACTATAGTTATTGTGCAGTTTTATATATACAGTAGGGTCCTGTTTTTCGGCGTACTGCCTTACGCCGTTCTGCTAATACGGCGATCTCAAATTATGACCAAAACTTTCTATATGGCAAGTGGTCTTTCAAATATGGCGCAGACCACCCGGTTTGATTGCATTCTCCATATGCACATCTCTATTATGTAATAATAATCACTCTTGCACACATTAAATGTCTAATTTTACACCAATATAGACATTTTCATTATCTATGATATTTTCTTCAAAATTATATAAGAAATACGTTACATAGCATATAAACATGCTGTTTATATGCTATGGAGGTGTGGTAGCCAGGCGGAGGGAAAACATTACGTCATTTCCCTTAACCCTATGACTGTTTCGGTCGTATATATATGTCTTACGAGCCACCATGTTTGACGTATATATACTCAGAAATTCTAGCAGCTTCAAATCAAGCAGGAGAAACCTGGTAGGCCCACATGTGAGAGAATGGGTCTGTGTGGTCATGGTGCACCATATAAAAAAAATCCTGCAGCATGCAGTGAATAATGAGGAAAAAAAAACTCCGACCATGTTTTTGGATTAAAACGCCGACTTTGTGGTGTATTTCCATATAGTATTTATGGTTGTATTCTCGTTTTCTTGGTCTCATTTGATAGAATGGAAAACATACTATAGAAATAGAGGAGATTTTCATTGGTTTTACCATGAAAAGAACCTTGAAATGGAGCTCAAAGTAGGGGAAATGTTTGATTTTTGCCGATGTTCAAAAGTAAACAAATGATGTCATTGTCCAATAAAGGTCCAACTAGCCATTCTAATATGCAGTCATGAATGGGTTGACATTATTTATACAATTATTACAATATTGCGGTACAGTGGACCCTCAACCAGCGATATTAATCCGTTCCTGAGAGCTCATCGTTAGTCAAAATTATCGTTAGTCAAGTTAATTTTCCCCATAAGAAATAATGGAAATCAAATTAATCCATGCAAGACACCCAAAAGTATTGAAAAAAAAATTTTTTACCACATGAAATATTAATATTAATACACACAAACTGAAGATTACATGCACAGTTACATGACACTTACCTTTATTGAAGATCTGGTGATGATTGATGGGATGGGAGGAGGGGAGAGGTGTTAGTGTTTAGAAGGGGAATCCCCTTCCATTAGCACTTGAGGCAGCAAGTCTTTTTCTGGGGTTACTTCCCTTGTTCTTTTAATGCCACTAGGACCAGCTTCAGAGTAACTGGACTTCTGTCGCACAACATATCTGTCCATAGTTACCTGTACCTCTCGTTCCTTTATGACTTTCCTAAAGTGGTTCACAGCATTGTCAGTGTCACCATTAAACACTTGTTCAGGTTTCAGTCCTTCACTGTCTATGTACTCCTTGAATTCCTGCACATATTTTTCAGCTGCTTTTTGGTCCAAACTGGCAGCCTCACCATCACCATGCCTTATCACACTATGTATGCCACTACGATTCTTAAATCTCTCAAACCAACCTTTCCTGGCCTTAAATTCACTCACATCACCACTAGTTGCTGGCATTTTTCTAATTAAATCGTCATGCAACTTCCTAGCCTTTTCACATATGATCGCTTGAGAGATGCTATCTCCTGCTATCTGTTTTTCGTTTATCCATACCAATAACAGTCTCTCAACATCTTCTATCACTTGCGATCTCAGTTTCGAAAACATAGTTGCACCTTTGGCAAGAACAGCTTCCTTGATTGCCGTTTTCTTGGCCACAATAGTAGCGATGGTTGATTGGGGTTTTGTGTACAGCCTGGCCAGCCCCGAGACACGCACTCCACTTTCATACTTAGCAATGATCTCTTTCTTCATATCCATAGTAATTCTCACCCTTTTTGGTGTAGGGTTGGCACTAGAAGCTTTCTTGGGGCCCATGGTGACTTATTTTGCAGGTGCAATCACTAAAAAGGCTGTGATAATATGAAATGTTCCGATTGTATGCTTGGAAGCGACCGCGGTGGCTGGCTGGCTTGTAAACACTGGCCAGAAGTGGAAGCGTCTCAGACGGAACGAATAGTGTTGGTCGAGTTTTTTAGCACTAATCGAGGCAAAATTTTTATAAAATGTATCGCTAGTCAGATTTATCGTTAATCGATGGTATCGCTGGTCGAGGGTCCACTGTAGTCTGCATAACAGTAAATCATCTGTTTTTTGTTTGAATAAAAATTCAAAATAGAAAGTAAGAGTAATATCAGAAGGGCCTGGAGGCATGACTGATGAACATAGAAAATGTTATTTTAGAGCCAGGAATGTCTGCATTGTTCATTCTGGACCCTATTTTGAAATTGGCATATTTTTTAATTTGTGTGAAATTGGTGAAATTGCAAATTTCTGACCACATTATTGGGTAGTTGAAATTGGTAAATGGGTTGTTTCTTTTACTCAATCGATAGAACAAATGGAGTTATAAAGAAATAGCTATGAGTTTGATCGGCTGGAACAATGGAATTTACCAAAAATAGGACTCAAAGTGGGCAAAATTGCCGATTCGTAAATATCATTGAGGTCACTAACTTCGTGAGAGCATAATTCCGTAAGTTTTCAATCAAATTTCATTCTTTTGGTGTCATTACCATCGGGAAAAGATTCTCTAGCATTTCATGATTTTTTTTTTTTTTTTTTGACGCCAGGAGACGCCTCAGGATTTGGGGTTGCGACAGTCAAGGGGTTAATACATAACTCTTTTGTTTACAATTCTCGGCTTGAATTAATCATTACTTCTCCCTTTGTTTATGATGGCATCTAGTTATTAGAAAAGATTAAACTCAGTGAACATGGTATGTCGATGGCAATAATGTGGCTCTGGGCCACATTAAATATTGTGTAGCTATGTAGGTAGATGTAGGTATGTAGCCCAAGCATACTGCACACCTACATTATTATTATAACTGATAATTATATGTATTCTAGGTAGTAGGTTGGTAGACAGCAACCGCCCAGGGAGGTACTACCGTCCTGCCAAGTGAGTGTACAACGGAAGCCTGTAATTGTTTTACATGATGATAGGATTGCTGGTGTCCATTTTTCTGTCTCATAAACATGCAAGATTTCAGGTACATCTTGCTACTTCTACTTACACTTAGGTCACACTACACATACGTGTACAAGCATATATATACACACCCGTCTGGGTTTTCTTTCTAGTTCTTGTCCTTGTTTATTTCCTCTTGCCTCCATGGGGAAGTGGAACATAATTCTTCCTCCGTAAACCATGTGTGTTGTAAGAGGCGACTAAAATGTCAGGAGCAAGGGGCTAGTAACACCTTCTCCTGTATATATTACTAAATGTAAAAGGAGAAACTTTCGTTTTTCCTTTTGGGCCACCCCGCCTCGTTGGGATACGGCTGGTGTGTTGAAAGAAAAATTATATGCATGTGTACCTGTACCTAAGTAAACTTACTGTGCTGGCATGCAGGTACACACATTAAAATCACTAAAAGTGTCTTATTAGTCTTGAAGATGCCATATTAACCCCTTGACTGTCGCAGCCCCAAATCCTGAGGTGTCTCCTGGTGTCGCAGAATTTCAAAAAAAAAAAAAAAAAATTTTGTCTTATGAAATGATAGAGAATCTTTTCCCGATTGTAATGACACCAAAAGAACGAAATTTGATGGAAAACTGACGGAATTACGCTCTCACGAAGTTAGCGACCTTGGCAATATTCATGAATTGACGATTTCGCCCACTTTGAGCCCTATTTTCGGCTAATTCCATTGTTCCAGTAGACCAAACTCATAGCTATTTCTTTAGAACTCCATTTTTTCTATCGATTGAGTACAAGAAACTGCCCATTTACCAATTTCAACTACCCAATAACGTTGTCAGAAATTTTCAATTTGGCCAATTTCACGAAAATTAAAAAAATATGACAATTTCAAAATAGGGTTCAGAATGAACAATGTAGACATTCCTGGCTCTAAAATAACATTTTCTTTGTTCATCAGTCATGTCTCCAGGCCCCTCTGATATTACTCTTGCTTTCTATTTTGAGTTTTTATTCAAACAAAAAAATAGAAGATTTACTGTTATGCAGACTACAGCAATATTGTAATAATTGTATAAATAACATCAACCCATTCATGACTGCATATTAGAATGGCTAGTTGGACATTTATTGGAAAATGACATCATTTGTTTACTTTTGAACATTGGCAAAAATCAAACATTTCCCCTACTTTGAGCTCCACTTCAGGGTTCTTTTCATAGTAAAACCAATCAAAATCACCTCTATTTCTAAAATATGTTTTCCATTCTATCAAATGAAACCAAGAAAACGAGAATCCAACCATAAATATTATACAAAAATTGACCACAAAGTCGACATTTTAATTAAAAAAAAGCTGTTGGAGTTTTTTTTTCTCATTATGCACTGCTTGCTGCAGGATTTTTTTTATATGGTGCACCCTGACCACACAGACCCATTCTCTCACATGTGGGCCTACCTGCTTTCTCCTGCTTGATTTGAAGCCGCTAGAATTTGAGTATATATTCGTAAAAAATGGTGGCTCGTATGACATGTATATACGACCAAAACAGTCTAAGGGTTAATAATGACAATAATAATAATAGTAACACAATAATAATCACTCTAAGGAGCATTAAATATCGCATAAAACGTTAATATAGACATTTTGCTTAATCCATCTAGATACACCCCACAGTAGAATAAATTAACATATATGAGATGTGGTATCTAGGTGACTTGTAGGACTTGTGGTAGCCAGGCGACTTGTAGGACTTGTGGTAGCCAGGCGACTTGTATGACTTGCGGTAGCCAGGCAACTCGTAGTACTTGTGGTAGCCAGGCAACTCGTAGGACTTGTGGTAGCCAGGCAACTTGTAGGACTTGACGAAAACCAGATGCATTCATCTGGTTTCTTTACATTATGTGTAGGTAGGGTGGGGAGGGCTGCCCTTTCTGGCTACCCATACTTCCCAACCTGACTTCATACAAATAAAACCCACCTCTCACTCTACATTAAGACTACAAATATTTTAAGGTAATTAACCCTTTGACTGTCGAAAGGTCCAATCCTGAAGTGTCTCTTGGTGTCGCAAAGTATTCGAAAAAAAAAAAATTTTCTTATGAAAATGTTAAGATTATTTTTCTGATTGTTTTAGTCCAAAAAAAAAAATTTCCCATCAGTACTTACCCAGATATAGAGGCATGAAGTTTGCAGAAAATGAGCCGCATATGGCAACAGCGGCGACTGTGGCTCACCCGGTAAACTTTGGTTTACTTGTATTTGAAGGTTTGTTTTTTTCACTATTTTATTTTTTCACATAACTTATGTGGCCTGTGAGACCAAAGTAAGGCGCAATCTACATATATACACTCGTTGTATACAACACAAT
This sequence comes from Cherax quadricarinatus, assembly GCF_038502225.1. Lineage (NCBI taxonomy): Eukaryota > Metazoa > Arthropoda > Malacostraca > Decapoda > Parastacidae > Cherax > Cherax quadricarinatus. The sequence continues at coordinate 10,580,335 of NC_091293.1, read as the reverse complement.
AAGCACACAAGCATAATTATCAATATATTGTTTACAAAACTTGTTTACAAAAACAAACAATACAAAATTTTTTTTATTACTATTGTTCTATAATACACGTACAGTGGACCCCCGCTTTACGATCAGCTCCCAATGCGACCAATTATGTAAGTGTATTTATGTAAGTGCATTTGTACGTGTATGTTAGGGGGTCTGAAATGGACTAATCTAATTCACAATATTCCATATGGGAACAAATTCGTTCAGTAATGGCACCTGAACATACTTCGGGAATGAAATAATATCGTAAACCGGGCGTCCACTGTATATACAGTGGACCCTCGGTTCGCAATATTAATCCGTTCCTGAGAGCTCATCGTAAACCAAAATTATCGGAAAGCGAATCAATTTTCCCCATAAGAAATAATGGAAATCAAATTAATCCGTGCAAGACACCCAAAAGTATGAAAAAAAAAACTTTTACCACATGAAATATTAAGTTTAATGCAATAGAATAATTACAATAACAACAATAACAAGAGAATAATTGATACTTACCTTTAATGAAGATATGGTGATGATTGATGGGATGGGAGGAGGGGAGAGTGTTGAACCTATTGTTTAGAAGGGGAATCCCCCTCCATTAGGACTTGAGGTAGCTTTTCCTCCTGAGTAATGTAGGTCCTGCTTGGTAATTTCTTCCAAAACAGGCCTGTTTCATCACAATTAAACACTTGTTCAGGTTTCAATCCTTCAGCCTCTATGTACTCCTTGAATTCATGCACATATTTTTCAGCCGCTTTGTGGTCTGAACTGGCAGCCTCACCATGCCTAATCACACTGTATGCCACTACGATTCTTAAATCTTTCAAACCAGCCTTTGCTGGCCTTAAATTCACTCACATCACCACTAGTTGCAGGCAATTTCTTTACCAAATAGTCAAGCAACTGCCTAGCCTTTTCACAAATGATCGCTTGAGAGATGCTATCTCCTGCTATCCGTTTTTCATTTATCCACACCAATAACAGTCTCAACATTTTCTAACACTTGCGGTCGCTGTTTTGTAATCACAGTTGCATCTTTTGCAAGAACAGCTTCCTTGATTGCCGTTTTCCTGCTCATTATAGTAGAGATGGTTGATTGGGGTTTGCTATACAACCTGACCAGCTTCGACACACGCATTCCACTTTCGTTCATTGCAATTATCTCTTTCTTCATTTCAATAGTCATTAGCACCCTTGGTCTCGAAGGGTTGGCACAAGAAGCTTTCTTGGAGCCCATGGTGACTTATTTTGCAGAAACAAGCACCAAAAACAGTGATAATATGGATAATATGGAATGTACTGAATGTATCCTTAGATCTGCGCACACTGGCTGGCTTGTAAACACTGGTACACACGGGGAACTTCAGGCCACACGTGGACACGTCTCGTACGAATCACAGCGCAAACCGGGTTTTGTAACTGGAACCGAGGCAAATTTTTGGCGTTATAATGCATTGGTTACCTGATTTATCGGATACCGATAGCATCGCGAACCGGGGGTCCACTGTACCAGTGTACAGTCACTGAACATATTGCTAGAAGTTCTGCAGCTTGTGGAACTCTTTGAAACATGTTTTCATACACAATGGTGTTGTACACTCCTCACACATAAAACCAGTGTGTGTGCATTTTTGTGGAAGTTTTTTTTTATATGCAAAGACAAAACACCTCGTCTGAGCAGTTTTCTTCAAAGTATTAGCAGGCAGTTGTGTTATGTAATTATCCTAGGTAAATTGTCGTGTGTCATCATTCCTTCCTGCATTCCTTTCCTACCTTCTTTTCCTACCTTCCTTTCCTGCCTTCCTGCATTCCTTTCCTACCTTCCTGCATTCCTTTCCTACCTTCCTGCATTCCTTTCCTACCTTCCTTCCTACATTCCTTCATCTTTCCTTACTTTTTTCCTTCCTTTCATCTTGTCCTTCCTTCATTTCTGCCTTCCATTCTTCCTTCTGGTTTCTGTAATATATATACACATATATAGTCTCTCGATACTTTCATATAACTGCTATTATTTTCATTCAGCAAGCTTTTCTTGTGTGCAAGTGTATGGCTTATAATTGTTTTGAGTCAGGAGTCGGCAGCTGTCAAAATGACATATTAACTCATTACTCACTTCCCCTCCCGCCTGTCAAAACAATGGGGTCGGATGATGTTTTCCCTCCATTCTATCTAATTATCTTCCCCTCAAGGAAGGTTCCTTGATGTTGGTGAGGGGCTCTTGATTTAGGGAATTGGATCTGTGCTCCAGTTCCCCGAATTAAGCCTGAATGCCTTCCACATCCCCCCCCCAGGCGCTGTATAATCCTCCGGGTTTAGCGCTTCCCCCTTGATTATAATAATGATAATATCTAATTATCTTTCTCCCTCATTCTATCTCTTTCAATCTGTCTCTCTCTCTCTCTCTCTGTCTGTCTATCTCTATCTCACAGGTACACATAAATACAAGTATACATAGTGTAAATTACCTAGGATAACCCAAAAAATCCAGTCAAAGTGCTATACTCTGCTTGAAGATGTGAGTAAACATGATGATGATGCAGTCTTGTGGCTCTCTCTGAGACAGAGCTAGACTGATAGACAGGGAGCTTGACAGACAGACAAATAGACAGAAATGTTTGTGTACCAGCAAAAACAAAGGGAGGGGGATGGTCATCTAATCTTTTCTTATCAGCTGCATCCTCCCCCCACCCTCGTTTACGCTCATCAAATGTCAGCTCTTATCAGATGTTATCTCCCCTTATCTTGTCACTGTCATGGTGTGAACTGTTTTTCATGCTTCAAGGGAATATATTATTACATATTATTATTATTTCTTTCTTTCTTTCTTTCTTTCTTTCTTTCTTTCTTTCTTTCTTTCTTTCTTTCTTTCTTTCTTTCTTTCTTTCTTTCTTTCTTTCTTTCTTTCTTTCTTTCTTTCTTTCTTTCTTTCTTTCTTTCTTTCTTTCTTTCTTTCTTTTTCTTCCTCTTCTTCTTCCTCCTCCTCCTCTTCTTCTTCCTCCTCCTCCTCCTCTTCCTCCTCCTCCTCTTCCTCCTCCTCCTCCTCTTCCTCTTCTTCTTCCTCCTCCTCCTCTTCTTCTTCCTCCTCCTCCTCTTCTTCTTCCTCCTCCTCCTCTTCTTCCTCCTCCTCCTCCTCTTCTTCCTCCTCCTACTCCTCCTCTTCTTCCTCCTCCTCCTCCTCTTCTTCTTCCTCCTCCTCCTCTTCTTCTTCTTCCTCCTCCCCCTCTTCTTCTTCCTCCTCCTACCCCTCTTCTTCTTCCTCCTCCTACCCCTCTTCTTCTTCCTCCTCCTACCCCTCTTCTTCTTCCTCCTCCTACCCCTCTTCTTCTTCCTCCTCCTACCCCTCTTCTTCTTCCTCCTCCTACCCCTCTTCTTCTTCCTCCTCCTACCCCTCTTCTTCTTCCTCCTCCTACCCCTCTTCTTCTTCCTCCTCCTACCCCTCTTCTTCTTCCTCCTCCTACCCGTCTTCTTCTTCCTCCTCCTACCCCTCTTCTTCTTCCTCCTCCTACCCCTCTTCTTCTTCCTCCTCCTACCCCTCTTCTTCTTCCTCCTCCTACCCCTCTTCTTCTTCCTCCTCCTACCCCTCTTCTTCCTCCTCCTACCCCTCTTCTTCTTCTTCCTCCTACCCCTCTTCTTCTTCTTCCTCCTACCCCTCTTCTTCTTCTTCCTCCTACCCCTCTTCTTCTTCCTCCTACCCCTCTTCTTCTTCCTCCTACCCCTCTTCTTCTTCCTCCTACCCCTCTTCTTCTTCCTCCTACCCCTCTTCCTCCTCCTCCTCTTCTTCCTCCTCCTTCTCTTCCTTCTCTTCTTCCTCCTCCTCCTCCTCCTCTTCCTCCTCCTCCATTGCTTTTGGTCTCAAACTCCTCAAAATCATGAAATTGATCTTCACTGACACTCCCATCTGTGTTAGAGCATCACTTGGGAAGATAAGAGTCCCAGATTTGCTGGGGAGTCACATATTTCTTATTGCTAGACATGCTGAATAAGGACGACTGAAATGGCATTCCCATAATGCACCACTGGCTCCCCGATTTTTTTTGATATGATGCATACTGACCATGGAGACCCATTCTCTCACATGTGGGCCTACCAGCTTTCTCCTGTTTGATTTGAAGCCGCTAGAATTTATGCGTGTAGATACGTCAAACACCGTATCTCCTATGACATATATACAACCGCGACAGTCAAGGGGTTAATCAGTGTACTATACAGTGGACCCCCGCATAACGATTACCTCCGAATGCGACCAATTATGTAAGTGTATTTATGTAAGTGCGTTTGTACGTGTATGTTTGGGGGTCTGAAATGGACTAATCTACTTCACAATATTTCTTATGGGAACAAATTCGGTAAGTACTGGCACCTGAACATACTTCTGGAGTGAAAAAATTTCGTTAACTAGGGGTCCACTGTATATGCATTTTATCACTCTAGGGAGCTTAATGTCATGGTAGTTATAAGTGGCCAGGCAGGATGCCATACCTCCCACATGACTTTCTACAAATAAATACTTTCCACCTCTCACCCTACATTGACCATTAAGACTACAAATATTTTAAGGTAAGTAATGCATGTACATACTGTATATGCATTTTATCGCTCTAGGGAGCTTTAAGCATTGTATTATAGTATGTGTGGGTGGGGTGGCCAGGAGGGCTACCACACCTGACTTCTTAGAGCAAATACCACTCACCTTTTGCCCTACATTAAGACTACAAATATTTTGAGGTAAATAATGAGTGTACTGTGTGTGTATTTTACTTTTTAATGCCTAGTTCTACTGCTGACTTAATATATGTTAGTGTAAACTTGTTATCTGGCATTTATGCATTTATAAATGGAAAAAATGGAGTTCTGCTTTCCGGCATTAGCCTGGAGCCTAACCTGCCGAATAAATGGGGCCCTACTGTATGTATTAGAGCCTCTCCTCACTTAATGACAGAACTCCGTTACTAAGACCACATTGGTAAACGAATTCGTCGCTAAGTGAGGAGCATACTATAATGGTGTGATAAATGGTTTTGCAAACTGACGAGTTGAAAAATTGAGACACTTATGCAACATAGGGGAATTTTTATTCAAATTCAAATTCAAAGTTTATTCTCTATAAAGATTACAATGTTGAATTTACAGAATTTGGTTGTTGTGTGGTTTACATGTAGTTAAATAATGATTACAGAGTGTACCACTAGAATGCCTAGCATGGCTAGGCATTTCGGGCAGACTTAGTTTAATTCTTTATTTTAAAATATTACAAATTATGAGGTAAGTTGGTATTATGGCTAAGTGACTAAATACGTACTAGTTTGTGAGTTTAGCAATGTGAATGCTTTTGTTTTGGCACAGTACATAGTTTCAGTATTGGAATATCATAGGATTCATTAATTTAAGATTGAGATTAATGTTTCTGTTTATGGTCAAATGGGTGAGTGAGTGTAAGTGTGAACCACCAGGTGGTATTCGTGTAGTTAGTTGATGGGGTTTATCAGGGAGATAAGATGTTTTCTAATGGTAGTTTTGAAGGTGATGAATGTGTCTGCAGTTCTAGAGTTCTCAGGTAGGGTGTTTCAGATTTTAGGGCCTTTGACATACATTGAATTTTTGTAAAGGTTTAGTCGGACATGGGGAATGTCGTAGAGATGTTTGTGTCTGGTGTTATGCCTGTGGGTCCTGTCACAACTATCAAGAAAGCGTTTTAGGTCAAGGTTGATATTGGAGTTTAAGGTCCTGTAGATGTAGATTGCACATTAGTAAGTGTGGATGTACTGAACAGGGAGTAGGTTTAGATCTATGAAGAGTGGGGGGGGTGTGTTGCCAGGGATGGGATTTAATGATTATTCTTACTGCAGCTTTTTGTTGGGTTATAATTGGCTTTAGGTGTGTTGCTGCAGTTGATCCCCAAGCACAAATAGCATAGGTGAGGTATGGATAAATAAGTGAGTGGTATAGTGTGAGAAGGGCATTTTGCGGCACGTAATATCGTATCTTGGAGAGGATCCCAACTGTTTTGGATACATTTTTGGTTATGTGTTGGATATGGGTGCTGAAATTCAGGTTGTTGTCAAGGTATAGGCCTAGGAATTTGCCCTCATTATGTCTGGTAATTAGTGTTGTCTATCTTAATGTTAATTTGTGCATCTCCTGCTCTGCTACCAAACATAATATAGTAGGTTTTGTCAGTGTTAAGCGTAAGTTTATTGGCTGTCATCCAAGTCGATATTTTGATCAGCTCCTCGTTAACAATGGTGTTGAGGGTGGCAAGATTAGGGTGAGAGATGACGTAAGTCGTGTCGTCAGCAAAGAGAATGGGTTTATTTATTCTGAAGAAACGTTTCACCACACAGTGGCTTCATCAGTCCAATACAAAGCAGGAAGATACTGGGTCTGTCACCCATCTTTGATATTGCTTTAATATCACCTTTGCATCATTTATAACATTTCTGGTATATTTTTAAATGTTTATAGAGTAGTGTACTGTATATTGTAATAAACAGAATAAAGGAAATCAGCTCTAATGTACATTATTTAGGTATGCGTACTGGTCAGAGAGCCTGTCATAAGTCCAAGTCATCGGTAAGTGAGCACGTCGCTAAGTGAGGAGAGGTATTTCCCAACGAGGCAGGGTGACCCAAGAAAAATCCAATAAGAAACAAAAATACTTTCATCATCATTCAACACTTTCACTATCACTCAAACATGATCACTGTCTTTGCAGAGGCACTCAGATACGACAGTTAAGAAGTCCCTCCAAACTGCCAATATCCCAAACCCGTCCTTTAAAGTGCAGGCATTGTATTTGCCCTTCCCAGGACTTAAGTCTGGCTAACCGGTTTCCCTGACTCCTCTTCACAAAATATTACCCTGCTCACATCCCAACAGCTCGTCAGGTCTCAAAAACCATTCGTCTCCATTCGCTCCTATCTATTAATTATCGTGGACGACCCCTACCCTGCCTTTCCCTACAGATTTATATGCTCTCCAAGTCTCTCTCTCTCATTCTTTCTAAATGACCAGACTACCTCAACCCTCTTCAGCCCTCTGACTAATTCTTTTTGTAACTTCACACCATCTCCTAATTTCCACACTCAAAACTCTCTGCATAATATTTACACCACACATTGCCCTCAGACAGGACATCTCCACTGCCTCCAGCTGCCTCCTCGCTGCAATGTTCACAACCCAAGCTTCACACCCATATAAGTGTGTTGATACCACTGTACTTTCGTACATTCCCTTCTTTGCCTTCATAGATAATACTTTTTTCTCCACAGATACCTCAACGCACCACTCGCCATTTTTCCTTCATCAGTTCTGTGGTTAACCTCATCCTTCATAAACCATCTGCTGACAAGTCAACTCCCAAATATTTGAAAACATTCACTTCTTTCATACTCCCTCTCCACAATGTGATATCCAATTTTTCTTTATTTAAATCATTTGATACCCTCATCACCTTAGTCTTATCTATGTTCACTTTCAACTTTCTACCTTTACACGCCCTCACAAACTTGACCACTAACCTATGCAACTTTTCTTTAGAATCTCCCATAAGCACAGTATCATCAGCAAAAAGTAACTGTGTCAACTCCCACTTTGTATTGGATAACCCATAATATAAACCCACCCCTCTCCCAAACACCCAAGCATTTGCTTCTTTTGCAACCCCATCTATAAATACAGTGGAACTCCGGTTTTCGTACTTAATCCATTCCAGAAGGTTATTCTAAATCTGAAATGTGTGGAAACTGAAGCAATATTTCCCATAAGAGATAATGTAAATACAATTAACCCGTTCCAGACACCCAAAAATATTAACAAAAAATACATTTTTGTAAGAATAACTATAGTTTTACATACAAAAAAAAATGAGAAATATAAAGCACTAATGAAATGGATAAATGAACATTTAAATCACTATTACATACCTTCATTGAAGATTTGTTGGGAGGAGAGCTTGTTTGGAGGCAGGGCAAAATACTTAAATATGGCATGCTAATATCAACTCTACAGCTTATTTATCTATCACAATTCATCTAATATAACATAATAAACGTGAAGTTGACCCTCAGTGACCTGATGGCAGCAACATCGGCGACTTCCGTAAAGTCTCATTATTTTATTTTAGGTTTTTGTTACTCTTTTCTACTATTTTTTTTTCCAGTAACTTTTGTGGCCCGTGAGACCAATATAATGTATATATGTACACTCATTGTATTCAACACAATAAATGCACTAATTTGTTGATCATTATTTTGCTTACAAAACTTCTTTACAAGTTTATTGTGAACAAAAAATGATGAAAATATTATGGTACCATATGGTACTATGACCTGACGATCTCTTGGAGTGTGAGCAGGGTAATATTTACTGAAGGGATTCAGGGAAACTGGTTATTTTTTATATAGCCAGACTTGAGTCCTGGAAATGGGAAGTACAATGCTTGCACTCTAAAGGAGGGTTTTGGGATATTGGCAGTTTGGAGGGATATGTTGTGTATCTTTATACGTATATGCTTCTAAACTGTTGTGTTCTGAGCACCTCTGCAAAAACAATGATTATGTGTGAGTGAGGTGAAAGTGTTGAATGATGATGAAAGTATTTTCTTTTTGGGGATTTTCTTTCTTTTTGGGTTACCTTGCCTTGGTGGGAGACGGCCG
>NC_091293.1:10549157-10566657 GCF_038502225.1 Cherax quadricarinatus | reverse complement strand
AAATCAGGCATTCTGTTGCCCAGTATGTGGTGACAGTGTGCTTATACACATGTGGCATAAGCATTATTGTGGCAAAAAACAGGTACATCTCTGCCACAGTTGTCTCCTTCCACTTGTGTAGCTGTGAGTTTGGTGAGAGAATTGTATTTTACATGGTGTAATCATAGTATGTGTTTGTTTCCCTGACAATGATGTCCATCAGGGGTTCATCGAAGAATAACTCAAAGCAGTCCAGTTCACTAGCATTGTTCCCAAGTGGACATGATGGCTTTATTCCACTTTGTGTTTCATCTAAGTCATGGGGACTGGGAACAAACTCGTCACTGTTCTGCCATTCCAGAAGCGGTCTGCTGGTGGGTTCTGGATATTGTACTGTGGTGGTTGTTGTGCAGGTTGTGGGAGTGTGGGGTCGGGTGAGGCTGGTTGTTGTGCAGAGTCAGCAGCGTGGGTAGTAGCGTGGTCCGCTGATGGTGCCACATGGGCCGTGCCACCCTCACTATCACCACCACTGCCTGCTCCCTCACTCACATCATTCATACCCATCGTAACAATATCGTCATCTTCACTATCAGGTCGTGGTGTAGGGCCACGGGATGTGCTCCCAGAGTTTCTCCTTCTCCTTGTAACAACATATGAAACACTACCAGACCGCATGCTACATCGTACATACTGCCGCTTCACTGGGGAATATTCACCCTCACTGTCACTGATTTCAGTGACCTTGAAATCACTTATCACATTCACTGCTAACATCTGGGTGTTGTACACGACCAAATAGTTTCCTCTTTCGTCCTGGTACAGGCGAACGTGAACGTGAACAAGCCGGCCCAGCACCAGAGGTGGAAGGTTGTGGGTCATCTGGGTTTTCATCACTAATTATGTTATCCTGGGCACTTTTTCTGGTAACTCTCACTTCAAAATCCTGGAATTCACTGTCACTAACATTTTCATCGCTGTTAGAGCTATCACTTGGGAACAAAAGACCTCCAATCCGCCGAGGAGTGAGGAACTTCTTACTGAGAGGCATGGTGAAAATGGACTAACAAGATGGCGTTCCCACAATGCACCGCTGGGTCCCAGATTTTTTTCACAGGGTGCACACCGACCACTGAGACCCATTCTCTCTCATGTAGGCCTACCAGGCCTTTCCCGCTTGATTTGAAGCCGCTAGAATTTGTGCGTATAAATCCATCAGAAACATTGGCTCATAAGACGTACTTATACGGTGTAAACAGTCAAAGGGTTAAATTGGTATAAAATACCGACAGGTTGTTAGGTAAGACACATATGCAACAGTTAGGTATCTTTATTTCGAAACGTTTTGCCTACACAGTAGGCTTCTTCAGTCGAGTACAGAAAAGTTGATAGAAGCAGAAGAGACTTGAAGATGATGTAATCAGTCCATCACCCTTAAAGTTTTGAGGTGGTCAGTCCCTCAGACTGGATTGTTTCAGACTATGGAACAATGCTCTTCTCCAGTCTGAGGGACTGACCACCTCAAAACTTTAAGGGTGATGGACTGATTACATCGTCTTCAAGTCTCTTCTGCTTCTATCAACTTTTCTGTACTCGACTGAAGAAGCCTACTGTGTAGGCGAAACGTTTCGAAATAAAGATACCTAACTGTTGCATATGTCTTACCTAACAAGTCGAACCTTACTACTGAATATCAACATCACATTTTTGTAATGACTTTATTTTATTGTTTTATTTTGGTACAGTGGTCCCTCAATTATTGTCCTTAATCCATTCCAGGAAGTGGGACTATTATCGAAATAGACAATTTTCGAATCAATTTTCCCCATAGGAAATAATGTAAATCCAATTAATTTGTTCCAGACACCCAGAAGTATCAACAACAATTTTTTTTTTACCTAAAAGATAGATTTACATGCACAAAAGAATGAACATTCAACATGACAGTTACCTTTATTGAAGGTTGTTGTTGATGAATGGAAGACAGGGAGGAGGAGAGAGGGAACAGAGGTTATTGTTTGGAAGGAGAATCCCCCTCCATAAGGACTCTAGGTCACTTCAGGGGTCACTTCCCTAACCACTTCCCTAGCATAAATATAGATTTACATGCAGAAAAGAATGCCAAATAAATGTAAAGCACTAATAAAATGTATAAATGAACTTTGGTAATAGGGGTAGTTGATGAGTGGAACGGTCTGCCTAGTAGGGTGATCGAAGCTAAAACATTGGGTAGTTTCAAATTTAGGTTGGATAAATACATTAGTCCTAGGTAGTAGGTTGGTAGACAGCAACCACCCAGGGAGGTACTACCGTCCTGCCAAGTGAGTGTGAAACGAAAGCCTGTAATTGTTTTACATGATGGTAGGATTGCTGGTGTCTTTTGTCTGTCTCATAAACATGCAAGATTTCAGGTACGTCTTCCTACTTCTGCTTACACTTAGGTCACACTACACATACATGTACAAGCATATATATATACACACTCCTCTGGGTTTTCTTCTATTTTCTTTTCAGTTCTTGTTCTTGTTTATTTCCTCTTATCTCCATGGGCAAGTGGAACAGAATTCTTCCTCCGTAAGCCATGCATGTTGTAAGAGGTGACTGAAATGCCGGGAGCAAGGGGCTGGTAACCCCTTCTCCTGTATATATTACTAAATTTGAAAGGAGAAACTTTCGTTTTTCCTTTTGGGCCACCCTGCCTCGGTGGGATACGGCCGGTGTGTTGAAAGAAAAGAAATACATTAGTGAGAGGGGATGGATTTGAGTCGGACTTGTACCTGAGCTTATTGCTTGGGTAGCATTTGTTCTGTTAATGGGTTGGATTTGTAAAGGACCGGCCTAGTATGGGCCAGCAGGCCTAGTGCAGTGTTCCTCCTTTCTTATGTTCTTATTGGAGACTTGTTTGTGTGAGGGAGGGATGGCAAGTTTTCTGTTGGAGACTGTGACACTAATATCAACTCGATAGCTTATTTATCTATCACAATTCAACTAATATGACATAATAAACAATATTAATAATATAGAAACATGGAATATACTCTAGAATGAACAAAATAAGTCATTACGTATGTCACGAGAGGTGTTGTGTTGTGGTGGTGTTGGGTATATAAGGGCCACTGAGAGTAAGCCGTCCATAACGGTGGTGAAACAGCAGCTGAGGCAGTGGTGTTTTCTGTAGCCCTATATAACCCCAGCAACATTGGAGGAGTTGGTAGAATCGCTGAATCACTAAAGAAGGAACCCTCTACCACCATCACTACTACCTTCTACCACCATCATCCACTATCACAACTGCTTGCACTCTACCACCACCACTTTTGTATTTTTCTACAAACTTTTTCATAAATTATATGTTTCTCACATTCTTTACCAAAGGGCTGGCACTAGAAGCTTTCTATGGAGCCATGGTAGCTTATTTAGCACTTGCAAGCACTAAAATCAATGGAATATTATGAAATATTTTGTAGGAGCATGTGAGGGGACGGTCGCTCACTGGTAAACAATGGCACACTGGCTGGGAAGGCAGGCCCAGGCGGCTCAGAGCGTGAGTACGCGTCCCGGACGAAGGACGATTAGCGAGTTAACGGACCATTTGCGAGCCAATGTTTAGACGAAATAACGGGACTATTTCCGAAATGGACGACTTTCAGGTGGGACGATTATTGAGGGACCACTGTATTTCATTTTTTACTTTACTTTTTATGTTGTTAGTACAGTGGAACCTCTACTTGCGAGTTTAATTCGTTCCATGACCTTGCTCACAATTGGATTTGCTCGTTTGCAGAGTCAATTTTCCTCATTTAAATTAATTGAAATGCAATTAATCCGTTCCAGTGAAATTCTGTTCTTCAATAATTTTGCTAATGTCAACTCTACGGCTTAATTATCTATCTCACTTCATCTAATATGACATAATAAGCAATATAAATAACATTGAAACATGATATATACTCTAGAATGAATAAAATATGTCATTATGTAACAGGTGGAGGCGGCCACAACCGCTCCCTCTTTGTTGTGGTAAACACTGCCATCTAGTGACGGCCTTTTGAAGCCATCTATTATTATAATTATTATATGTAATACATTATTATTATATATGTATTACAGGTGTCCCTCAACATTCGCGAGGGTTAGGGGATCAAGAGCCTCGCGAATGTTGAAAAACCGTGAATGTTTGGTGCCCCAATATATTGTAGGGAAATATAATACAATACTGCTTAACTTGTTGAACCATGAACAATCATAAAATACATGAAAACGTCGTAAGTTGTACTAAATATATACATGTTATGCTTTAATAACATGTATGTTATTAAATACCACAGACTCCACCACTGCCTCCACCACTTCCTCAAGCAATGCGAGTCCCTACTACCCTCCCTCCGACCCCCGCAACTGGCAGCCAGCCCTCCCACCACTCAGTGTGGTGAGTGTTTTGTTTGTTCATTATTTGCTATTAAACTACAGTATAAATAATGTAAACACATTCATGACTGCATATTGGAATGGCTATTTGGACAGGTATTGGACAGTGACATCATGTGTTTACTCTTGAACACAGCAAAGAATCAAACATTTCTGCTACTGCTAATAATAACAATAGTAATAATAATAATAATAATAATAATAATACGATATAATTGAAGAAGGAAATTGTACAAAAATACGAGGGAGTGGTTGACACATCGTCAGTGTGACTTTGTTTATGCTGGAGTGAACATTAGTCTCCCTGCTCTTCCAAACATTTCACAATAATTCAGTGGTAGAGGCAGTGGTAGAGGCAGTGGTAGAGGCAGTGGTAGAGGCAGTGGTAGAGGCAGTGGTAGAGGCAGTGGTAGAGGCAGTGGTAGAGGCAGTGGTAGAGGCAGTGGTAGAGGCAGTGGTAGAGGCAGTGGGAGAGGCAGTGGGAGAGGCAGTGGTAGAGGCAGTGTGTGAGGCAGTGGTAGAGGCAGTGGTATTTACTAACATATACGTATGTTATAAATAATAATAGTACATGTTAATATTAATAACATTTATAATAATAATAATAAATGTTATTCATAATGTACAGTGGACCCCCGCATAACGATCACCTCCGAATGTGACCAAATATGTAAGTGTATTTATGTAAGTGCGTTTGTACGTGTATGTTTGGGGGTCTGAAATGGACTAATCTACTTCACAATATTTCTTATGGGAACAAATTCGGTCAGTACTGGCACCTGAACATACTTCTGGAGTGAAAAAATATCGTTAATCGGGGGTCCACTGTACTATTATTATTTATAACATATATGTTAGTAAATATCACTGCCTCTATCGCTGCCTCTACCACTGCCTCTACCACTGCCTCTACCACTGCCTCTACCACTGCCTCTACCACTGCCTCTACCACTGCCTCTACCACTGCCTCTACCACTGCCTCTACCACTGCCTCTACCACTGCCTCTACCACTGCCTCTACCACTGCCTCTACCACTGCCTCTACCACTGCCTCTACCACTGCCTCTACCACTGCCTCTATCACTGCCTCTACCACTGCATCTACCACTGCCTCTACCACTGCCTCTACCACTGCCTCTATCACCTCTACCACTGCCTCAACCACTCCAGTCACACTCAATCTACAAGCACCAAACAATGAATTATTGTGAAATGTTTGGAAGAGCAGGGAGACAAATGTTCACTCCAGCATACACAAAGTCACACTGACGATGTGTCAACCACTCCCTCGTATTTTTGTACAATTTCCTTCTTCAATTATATCGTATTATTATTATTATTAATAATAATAATAATAATAATAATAATAATATTAATATTAATATTAATATTAATATTAATATTATTATTATTATTATTATTATTATTATTATTATTATTATTATTATTATTATTATCAGAAATGTTTGATTCTTTGCTGTGTTCAAGAGTAAATACATGATGTCACCGTCCAATACCTGTCCAAATAGCCATTCCAATATGCAGTCATGAATGTGTTTACAATATTTATACTGAAGTTTAATAGCAAATAATGAACAAACAAAACACTCACCACACTGAGTGGTGGGAGGGCTGGCTGCCAGTTGCAGGGGTCGGAGGGAAGGTAGTACGGACTCGCAGGTGGCAGGAAACTTGAATATGATTTGGCGGCTGGGAATTTGATGGCTGGGAATTTGGCGGTTGGGAATTCGCGAATGTGTGAAGCCCGCGAAAGCTGAAAACGTGAATGTTGAGGGAGACCTGTATTATTATACATATATTATTATTATTGTATTATTATACTATTATTATGTGTATTATTATTATTATTATTATTATATAAATAATTTGTAATTTTTATTCATACAAAAAATATAAGATTTACTGTTATTCCTTATTGCAATAATTGTGTAAATATGTCAACCCATTCACGACTACATATTGGAATGGACAGTGGCATCATTTGTTTACTCTGAAACAGCCAAGCAATGGACCATTTCTTCTAGGTTGAGCTCAATTTCAAAGGTACTTTTCGTCGTGAAAGCAATCAAAATCACGTCTATTTCTGTAATGTCTTCCATTCTATCAAATGAGACCAAAAAAACGAGAATACATGTTTAAAAACCATTTGAAATTACTGCTAAGGGGTGGCTAATTGCTGAGAAGTGAACTCCATTATTTATGCATAGATTTCTTTCATTTTTGGTGTATGTTAAGAAGCATCTTTCCATCATACATTGCCCAAGTTTCAATAAGATAGTCCAACAAACAAATGAGATACAATTCCCGAGATCAAGAGCAAGAGCCCCTCACCAGTGTCAAGGAACCTGGCTTGAGGTTTGCTCGCTTATGGAAATTTTGCTCGCATATGGAAGCAAAAAATCGACCCATCGACTGCTCGTATTTGTAAAAACTCAAACGTGGACACGCTCGCAAGTAGAGGTTCCACTGTACTGTATTTTATGCTGTAAGGTTTAGGATGAGCACTGTGTACAACACAAACAGTTGTTTATTTCCCAGAAATTTAGCATACTAAACACGGTTGTAAGTCGAGTGATTGTATGTCGAGCAGGTTGTAAGTTGGATGGTTGGTGTAATACGAAATATATCGCATGTACACTTGGAATCTTCCTCCCTGGCTTGTAAACAATGGCACACCCTACCTTGTACATGGGCTCAGGCCACGCAGACACGTTCAGAATGAATGTCCTTAATTGATTTTTTCATCGTTGGCTGAGCCACTATTTTTATGCAAAAACGCATCGGTGTCCAATTTTATCGCTATCTGATGGCATCGTTACCCGGAGGTCCAGTCTGTCATTGTAACAAGTGGAGACAGCCATAACCGCTCCAGCATTGTTGTGGTAATCACTGCCATCTAGTGACAGCCTTTTGAAGACATCTATTATTATATAGTACATTATTATACATGTGTTATTATTGCAATAAGATCACAGTAAACAGGTGATTTCAGAATATCAAGGAACATTGTTCCTTGATACTGTGAGTAGTCACGAAAGCGCTTGGAATTTCTCTATTCTTTCACAGTGGTCGTTTTGCATATGCATGTATTATTATATGTATTATTATAATTATATTAATATAATATTATTATTATACGTATTATTATTATTATTACAATATAAATAATTTGGAATTTTTATTCACACAAAAAATAGAAAATTTACTGTTATACAGACCACTACTTTATTGTAATAATTGTATAATGTCAGTCTATTCATGACTGCATATTGGAATGGAGGTGACTTCATTTGTTTACTCTTGAACATCGGTAAAAATAGAATATTTCTGCTACTTTGAGCTCATTTTCAGGGTACTTCTCATCATGAAACCATTCGAAATCGTATCTCTTTCTTTCAACGCACTGGCCGTATCCCACCGACGCAGGGTGGCCCAAGAAGAAAAACAAAAGTTTCTCTTTTTAAGTTTAGTAATTTATACAGGAGAAGGGGTTACTAGCCCCTTGCTTCCAGTAGTTTAGTCGCCTCTTACAACACGCATGGCTTACGGAGGAAGAATTCTGCTCCACTTCCCCATGGAGATAACGGGAAATAAACAACAAGAACAAGAACTAGTAAGAAAATAGAAGAAAACCCAGAGGGGTGTGTGTATATATATATACAGTGGACCCCCGCATACCGATTTTAATCCGTGCAAGAGGGGTCATTGTTATGCGAAATAATCGGTAAGCGAATGAATTTTCCCCATAAGAAATAATGGAAATCAAATTAATCCGTGCAAGACACCCAAAAGTATGAAAAAAAAAATTTTACCACATGAAATATACATTTTCCTACACACAAAGAGAAGGATACATGCACAATAGTAGAGTAGTACATGCACAGTATATATTGTGCATGTACTAGTCTACTAAATGAAGAATAAATGACACTTACCTTTATTGAAGATGCAGCAATGACTGATGAGACACTGTGTCCTGAGAGTGCCTTTTCCTCCTGAGTACTGTAGGTCCTGTTTGGCATTTTCTTCCAGAACAGGCCTCATCACACTGTGTATGCCACTACGATTCTTAAATCTCTCAAACCAACCTTTGCTGGCTTTAAATTCACCAATATGAGCACTAGTTCCAGGCATTTTTCCCTGTTCACCTGGGTGTTAGTCGACTTGTGTGGGTTGCATCCTGGGAGACAAGATTAAGGACCCCAATGGAAATAAGTTAGACAGTCTTCAATGACACTGACTTTTTTGGGTTATCCTGGGTGGCAAATCCTCTGGGGTTAATTGTTTCTTGGTATTCTCAATAAGCCCAAACAACGGTGCTAACCAGCCCCAGTGGCGGTGGCTGGCACCCAACCAGGGGCGTCTCAGCAGCCAGGCGATGCTACAGCGCAGCAGGCGATGCTCAGCGCAGCAGGGGCCCAGCGGGGTCTACACCCGGAGCATCCCGCAGCGGCCCCCGGGGGGGAAGGCAACGGGCGGCAACGGGGGCGATGTTACAGCGCACAGCGTGTTACAGCGCGCAGGCGATGCTACAGCGGCGGCAACGATGCTACAGCGGCAGGATGCTCAGCGCAGCAGCGGGGGGGTACAGCGGCAAGGGGTGCTCAGCGGCCGGCGATTTTAAACCCACGGCGTGTGCAGCGCGGCAGCGGGCGGCACGGGCAGCGCGGCGGGGTGCTCAGCGCGCAGCGTGTCAGCGGCGCAGGCGATGCGCGCGGCAGGCGATTGGCAGCGGCGGGGCGGGGGTCAGCAGCGCAGGCGATGCTGCAGCGCCGAGATGTACAGCAGCAGCGGGATGCTACAGCGCGGCAGCGGCTACGGGCGGCAGCGCTGTCCCACCAAAAGGAGGGTTGACAGGGGATTATACACCGCGGCGGCCGGCCCCTTCACAAAAGACTTTTTTTCACCAGAACCACCCTTTTGCAGGGGGCCCAGTTTTCGGGCCCCAGCCTTTTTTTTTAAAAAAAAAAGCACCGCCTGTAAAACAAATATTTTTTATGGGATTGGGGGTTTAAAAAACCGGCCAGGGGCTGGGAGCCCTTACTTCCAAAGGGGTCTTTTTAATGGTATCCAAAAAATTTTTTTGGGATTCAAAAGGGTTTTTGAAATTTATTAAAAAAGGGGAAAACCACTGTAATAATAAATATTATTTATTTATTTAATTTAAAATAAATATATATAAATTATTAAATTTAATTTTTTTTTTTATATAAAATTTTTTTAAATAATATTTATTAATTTATTATATTTATAATATTATATATATATATATATATATATATATATTATATATTTATTTTTATATATTTATATTTTTTTATATATTTATATTTTTATATTTTATATATTATTTTATATATATATATATATTATATATATATATATTTTATATATATATATATATTTTATATATATATATATATTATATATATATATATTTTTATATATATATATATATATATATATATATATATATAAATATTTTATATATATATATATTTTATATATATATATATTTTATATATATATTATATTTTTATATTATATATATATTATATATATATATTATATTTTATATATATATATATATTATTATATATATATATTATTTTTATATATATATATATATATATATATATATATATATATATATATATATATATATATATATATATATAAAATATATAAAATTTATAGGTAGTAGGTTGGTAGCCCAACCACCCGGGAGTATACCGTCCTGAATATTAAAAACCCTGTGATTGTTTTACATGATGGTAGGATTCTGATGTCTTTTTCTGTCTCTAAATATGCAAGATTACAGGCATGTCTTGCTACTTCTACTTACATTGGAACTACACATACATGTAAAATTTTTTATACACTCATCTGAGTTTTCTTTGATTTTATCTTAATAGTTCTTGGTTTAAAATTTTTCCCTTTTTTATACCCATGGGAAGTGGAATAGAATCTTTCCTCCGTAACCATCGTGTTTAAAAGTCAACTAAAATGCAGAACAATGGGGCAAATAACCCCCTTAAAGATTACAAAAAAAATAAGAAAATTGTCAAATGGGAAATCAATTGCGTGGATATTTGCAGATGATAAGAAAAAAATGATTTGGATTTTATGAATGAGAAGAAGCTGGATGTCCTGGTTTTAAAGTAAAACAAAGCTGAAGGGGTGGGGAATTTAGTGGAAATAAATGGGATTGGGTTTAGGGGTTTTCCCAAATAGAGTTGACAAAGAAGGGTAGCAATTGTTGAAGGATAAGCTATGGCAGGAAAGAGGACTATAAATGTATTAATTAAAAGGTTATGGAATAAAATAAAGATTGGATGTGAAAAGTGGGTTATAATGCGTGCATGCACCTGGAAAGAGAAGTGTAAGGGAGAGTTTTTGGGAAAATTTGAGTGAATCGGGGGGGATTTTGAATCAATTGAGGTAATGGTGGTTGGGGTTTAAATTAAAAGTGGGTAAAATGTTATGGAGGTAGTAGGTAAATTTGGGGTCCCAGGGAAAGTAAAGGGGGGTTTTGTTGGGCTATGTGAGAAAGAAATTTGGTAATAAGTAATACATATTTTATAAAAGGGGATAAATAAATATAAAAGGTATGATGAGATAATAAAAGTAGTTTATTAGTTTTGTATTGGTGGATAAAAGGTTGATGGTACTCAGGATGCATTTTTATAGGGGGAAACTGATATATCGGATCATTATTTTTTGTAGCTCAGTTGGAAAAGGGGTAGATGGGAAAGAGGAGGTTTAACAACAAGTAAGAGGAGGTAAGTGTATAAACTAAGGGGGGGGAAGTTGGCGGATATAGCGACTTTGGCAGAAAGGTGGGCTAGTGCAATTTTACTTCTGTACATTAAACATTATACTTCCCATAACATTTTGTTGCCAAATTTTCAAGTTTGTTTTTTCAACTCCAACCTTTATATTATCCTTTGTATCTGTGTACCTGACTACCATCTTACTATCATATTATAACCAAGACATTACCATTGTTATTTTTTACTATTATTCTTTTGGTACTTAAATTGTGAATTTTATTTTGTCAATTTAAATCTAGTTATACTCTTGATCTTGTCAACAACCTATACCAGACTCTAGTGCAATTGCAAGTACCATTTCAATTTGTATTTTTATAAGTTTATATTATAATTCCTACTCTAAGATTGTTTTCATATCTTAGTGATTATATTGTGTGTGCAATTAGTGTATATTTCAATTATAGTATTGTTCAAGGCCCTTAACTATCTTTTGCTAACTAGTACCAACTACCTCATATATATATATATTTTTTTTTTCTACTTTTTTTATTCTTTTGCTACCTTAACTTGTATATTTTATCTTGTCAATTTAAATCTAGTTATACTCTAATTCTTGTAAACAACTTATATAACACCTTAGTGCAATTACAATTGAGAGTCTTGTGCCTTTTTTATATTATTAGATTAAACTCAGTTGTACTATAGTCAATACCAAATTCATTATATTAGACCATATTGCAATTACTAGTGAGAGACTGGTGCTATTTTTAATTTGTATTTTTATATTATTAGATTAAATCTAGTTGTACTATAGCTCATTCTAGCTCAAAACATAGACTCCACAAAAGTCATTATATTAGACCTTAGTGCAATTACAAGTGAGAGTCTTGTTCTATTTTAAATTTGTATTTTTATATTACTAGTTTATACCTAGTTGTACTTTAGTTCATTCCAGCACAACACACAGACAACATCAACTTCATTATGTGTAGTAGTGACTATACTCTATATGACCAAAATACTCTAGCTATATACTTATCCAAGCTTCCCACCACTACAGATATCAGTACTAGAACTCAACACATAACTCAGGATATAAATAACCATAATTTAAACCTAGAAGATGATCACGTTGACCCTGATCTAAACCATCATAATCTGACACCCAATCAAAACCTATTGGAAAGTAACTGCCTTTATTACACAGCATCACAAGCCAGCACTATCCTAAACAATGCTAAAAGCCTATTAGTACTTAACTACAACATCAGGTCCTTAAGCAAACACTATGATGACCTCCTGGCACTCCTTGAATCACTAAAGACACCCTTCTCCTGCATTATTCTTACTGAGACCTGGCTTAAGCAGGACACAATAGATATCTACCCTCTACCAGGATACACAGCAATTCACAACTGCAGACCATACCAAGTTGGGGGTGGTATTGCAATCTATTACTCTAACCAATTATCTTGTATTAGCACCACTTGCTTTAGTGATGAATATGGGGAATACATTTTTGCTAATTTTACTGTAAAAAACCTTAAGACACCTATAACAATCGGTGCCATTTACCGGATACCTCACACAAACATCCCAAATTTCAGTGAGAAATTAAAGTCACTAATAACAAACAGACAAATGAATAAGCACCACCTTCTCTTAGCTGGAGACTTCAACATCAACCTTGGCTTACTAGATGATCAGCCTGTAACTGGTTTCATCAACAATATGATCAACACACTTCTCATACCAACAATAACTAAACCAACCAGGCTCACTGAGACAAGTGCAACCATAATAGACCACATATGGACCAATATACTAGCCCCCCTTAAATCAGGGATAATCACAGATAGCACTACAGACCACTACCCTACCTTCCTCCTGACAAACATTAATAAACCACCAATTGAATACAACAAAGTCTCATTTAGACTCCATGACGAGGCCTCAATAAGGAAGTTCACAACTGACCTAGAGATTGTTGACTGGCCTACAGAATTCTCCAAGGCCAATGGTATTGATGACTGGACAGACATTTTTCTTAACAAATTACTTGGACTATACAACAAACATTGTCCTATAAAAACGAAACAGATCACACACAAACGGCTTGGTTGCCCATGGCTAACCAGCACTATTCTGAAATCCATTGACAAGAAACACCAATATGAAAAGCAATATAGACAGGGCTTAATACACAAAGATATTCTTAAACACTATTCATCAGTTCTCACCAAAGTAATAAAGAAAGCCAAACAACTATACTACTCCAGTAGATTCACAGACACTAGAGGAGATATAAAAAAGACCTGGAAAACACTCTTTCAGATTCTAAGGACCCACAAACTGAAAAAAACAAGAATATTGTCCTAACTAAACCTAATGAAACACCACTACATCCCACTGACACAGCTAACAAGATAAACGACTTCTTCTCAACCATAGGATCTAATCTCGCCAATAAAATCCCACATACTAATGCCCATGCCAGGGACTACCTAGATGGGAATTTCCCAAATTCCTTCTATCTTGCACCAACTGAGCCGTTGGAAGTCACCGAGATTATAAAGTCACTTAAAAACAACTCAGGGAATCTGTCTAATGTCCCACCATTACTGTACAAGCGAGCGGCCCATATCCTTTCGCATGCTATTTCATTACTTTTTAACAAGTCACTAGAAACTAGCACCTTCCCCAAACTACTCAAGATGGCAAGGGTTACACCAATACATAAAGGTGGTGACCCTACAGACTTAAACAACTATAGGCCAATATCAAACTTAACATTGCTATCCAAAATCTTTGAGAAACTCGTGCACAGGAGACTATATTCATTTATAACAGCACAAAACATACTCAACCCCTGCCAATTTGGATATAGGAAAAATAAAAGCACTAATGATGCAATCATAAAAATGCTAGATCTGCTTTACACAGCATTGGAAAATAAGGAATATCCACTAGGAATTTTTATTGACCTAAGAAAAGCTTTTGACACAGTAGACCACGACATCCTACTCCACAAAACTTGACCATTACGGTATAAGAGGCCATGCGCTTGCTTATTTCAAATCTTACCTTACTAATAGGTATCAGTATGTTATCATTAAAGACACAGCATCAACAACACGGCCACTTGATACTGGAGTTCCGCAGGGAAGTGTCCTTGGTCCCCTGCTCTTCCTCATATACATCAATGATCTTCCAAACGTATCCCAACACCTGAAACCCATTCTCTTTGCTGACGACATGACTTATGTCATCTCTCACCCTAATCTTGCCACCCTCAACACCATTGTTAACGAGGAGCTGATCAAAATATCGACTTGGATGACAGCCAATAAACTTACGCTTAACACCGACAAAACCTACTATATTATGTTTGGTAGCAGAGCAGGAGATGCACAAATTAACATTAAGATCGACAACACTCTAATTACCAGACATAATGAGGGCAAATTCCTAGGCCTATACCTTGACAACAACCTGAATTTCAGCACCCATATCCAACACATAACCAAAAAAGTATCCAAAACAGTTGGGATCCTCTCCAAGATACGATACTACGTGCCACAAAATGCCCTTCTCACACTATACCACTCACTTATTTATCCATACCTCACCTATGCTATTTGTGCTTGGGGATCAACTGCAGCAACACACCTAAAACCAATAATAACCCAACAAAAAGCTGCAGTAAGAATAATCACTAAATCCCATCCCTGGCAACACCCCCCCCCCCCACTCTTCATAGATCTAAACTTACTCCCTGTTCAGTACATCCACACTTACTACTGTGCAATCTACATCTACAGGACCTTAAACTCCAATATCAACCTTGACCTAAAACGCTTTCTTGATAGTTGTGACAGAACCCACAGGCATAACACCAGACACAAACATCTCTACGACATTCCCCATGTCCGACTAAAACTTTACAAAAATTCAATGTATGTCAAAGGCCCTAAAATCTGGAACACCCTACCTGAGAACTCTAGAACTGCAGACACATTCATCACCTTCAAAACTACCATTAGAAAACATCTTATCTCCCTGATAAACCCCATCAACTAACTACACGAATACCACCTGGTGGTTCACACTTAAACTCACTCACCCATTTGACCATAAACAGAAATATTAATCTCAATCTTAAAATAATGAATCCTATGATACTCCAATACTGAAACTATGTACTGTGCCAAAACAAAAGCATTCACATTGCTAAACTCACAAACTAGTACGTATTTAGTCACTTAGCCATAATACCAACTTACCTCATAATTTGTAATATTTTAAAATAAAGAATTAAAGTAAGTCTTCCCGAAATGCCTAGCCATGCTAGGCGTTCTAGTGGTACACTCTGTAATCATTATTTAACTACATGTAAACCACACAACAACCAAATTCTGTAAATTCAACATTGTAATCTTTATAGAGAATAAACTTAGAATTTGAATTATATGTGAACAGTATTTAGATAAAGGTAGGGAAGTTTTTATTGCATTTATGGATTTAGAAAAGGCATATGATAGTGGATAGAGGAGCAATGTGGCAGATGTTGCAAGTATATGGAATCGGTGGTAAGTTACTAAATGCTGTAAAGAGCTTTTATGAGGATAGTGAGGCTCAGGTTAGGGTGTGTAGAAGAGAGGGAGAATACTTCCCGGTAAAAGTAGGTCTTAGACAGGGATGTATAATGTCACCATGGTTGTTTAATATATTTATAGATGGGGTTGTAAAAGAAATAAATGCTAGGGTGTTCAGGAGAGGGGTGGGATTAAATTATGGGGAATCAAATTCAAAATGGGAATTGACACAGTTACTTTTTGCTGATGATACTGTGCTTATGGGAGATTCTAAAGAAAAATTGCAAAGGTTAGTGGATGAGTTTGAGAATGTGTGTAAAGGTAGAAAGTTGAAAGTGAACATAGGAAAGAGTAAGGTGATGAGGGTATCAAATGATTTAGATAAAGAAAAATTGGATATCAAATTGGGGAGGAGGAGTATGGAAGAAGTGAATGTTTTCAGATACTTGGGAGTTGACGTGTCGGCGGATGGATTTATGAAGGATGAGGTTAATCATAGAATTGATGAGGGAAAAAAGGTGAGTTGTGCGTTGAGGTATATGTGGAGTCAAAAAACGTTATCTATGGAGGCAAAGAAGGGAATGTATGAAAGTATAGTAGTACCAACACTCTTATATGGATGTGAAGCTTGGGTGGTAAATGCAGCAGCGAGGAGACGGTTGGAGGCAGTGGAGATGTCCTGTCTAAGTGCAATGTATGGTGTAAATATTATGCAGAAAATTCGGAGTGTGGAAATTAGGAGAAGGTGTGGAGTTAATAAAAGCATTAGTCAGAGGGCAGAAGAGGGGTTGTTGAGGTGGTTTGGTCATTTAGAGAGAATGGATCAAATTAGAATGACATGGAAAGCATATAAATCTATAGGGGAAGGAAAGAGGGGTAGGGGTCGTCCTCGAAAGAGTTGGAAAGAGGGGGTAAAGGAGGTTTTGTGGACGAGGGGCTTGGACTTCCAGCAAGCGTGCATGAGCGTGTTAGATAGGAGTGAATGGAGACGAATGATACTTGGGACCTGACGATCTGTTGGAGTGTGAGCAGGGTAATATTTATTGAAGGGATTCAGGGAAACCGGTTATTTTCATATAGTCGGACTTGAGTCCTGGAAATGGGAAGTACAATGCCTGCACTTTAAAGGAGGGATTTAGGATATTGGCAGTTTGGAGGGATATGTTGTGTATCTTTATACGTATATGCTTCTAAGCTGTTGTATTCTGAGCACCTCTGCAAAAGCAGTGATAATGTGTGAGTGTGTTGAATGATGATGAAAGTATTTTCTTTTTGGGGGATTTTCTTTCTTTTTTGGGTCACCCCGCCTCAGTGGGAGATGACCGACTTGTTGAAAAAAAAAAAAATATATATATATATATATATATATATATATATATATATATATATATATATATATATATATATATATATATATACAGTGGACCCCCGGTTAACGATATTTTTTCACTCCAGAAGTATGTTCAGGTGCCAGTACTGACCGAATTTGTTCCCATAAGAAATATTGTGAAGTAGATTAGTCCATTTCAGACCCCAAGACATACACGTACAAACGCACTTATATAAATACACTTACATAATTGGTCACATTCGGAGGTAATCGTTATGCGGGGGTCCACTGTATATATATATATATATATATATATATATATATATATATATATATATATATATATATATATATATATATATATATATATATATATA
>NC_091293.1:10526657-10546657 GCF_038502225.1 Cherax quadricarinatus | reverse complement strand
AAGAAGTAGCAGCAAGACATACCTGAAATCTTGCATGTCTATGAGACAGAAAAAAGATACCAGCAATCCTACCATCATGTAAAACAATTACAGGTTTCCATTTTACACTCGCTTGGCAGGACGGTAGTACCTCCCTGGGCGGTTGCTGTCTATCAACCTACTACCTAGGAAAATCGTATCTATTTCTGTAATATATTTTCCATTCTATCAATCGAGACCAAAATAACAAAAATACAACCATAAAAACCATACGAAAATACAGCTAAGGGGAGGCAAATTGCTGAGAAGTGAACTCCATTATTTATGGTCCAATTTCTTTCATTTTTGGTGTACGTTAAGAAGCATCTTTCCATCATACATTGCCCAAGTTTCAATAAAATAGTCCAACAAACAAATGAGATCCAATTCTCTAGATCAAGAGCAAGAGCCCCTCACCAGCGTCAAGGAACCTCCTTCGAGGCCCACTCGCCTATGGAAATTTCGCTTGCGTATGGAAGCAAAAAATTGACCGCTCTACTGCTCATACAGTGGACCCCCGCATACCGTTGGCATCACATACCGTTTATTCCGCATACCGCTCACTTTAATAGCAAAAATTTTGCCTCGCATACCACTCAAAAACCCGCTCACCGCTGTTCGTCCGAGACGCGTCCAATGTGCGCCTTAGCCAGCCTCGCATGTTCCGCCGGTGTCATTGTTTACCAGCCAGCCTCCGCGGTAGCATCCAAGCATACAATCGTAACATTTCGTATTTTTACAGTGTTTTGGGTGATTTTATCTGGAAAATAAGTGACCATGGGCCCCAAGAAAGCTTCTAGTGCCAACCCTACAGCAATAAGGGTGAGAATTACTATAGAGATGAAGAAAAAGATCATTGATAAGTATGAAAGTGGAGTGCGTGTCTCCGAGCTGGCCAGGTTGTATAATGAACCCCAATCAACCATCGCTACTATTGGTGGTACAGCTGCTGCTGCTGCTGCACTGTCAGCTGTGCTGCTGCTGTAGCATCGTCTGCTGCTGCTGTAGCATCATCTGCTGCTGCTGTAGCATCGTCTGCTGCTGCTGTAGCATCGTCTGCTGCTGCTGTAGCACTGTCAGCTGCTGCTGCTGCTGCTGTAGCATCGTCTGCTGCTGCTGTAGCATCGTCTGCTGCTGCTGTAGCACTGTTGTTGGTGTGGCTTATTGAGAATATACCAAGAAACAATTAACCCCAGAGGATTTTCCACCCAGGATAACCCAAAAAAGTCAGTGTCATCGAAGACTGTCTAACTTATTTCCATTGGGGTCCTTAATCTTGTCTCCCAGGATGCAACCCACACCAGTCGACTAACACCCAGGTGAACAGGGAAAAATGCCTGGAACTAGTGCTCATATTGGTGAATTTAAAGCCAGCAAAGGTTGGTTTGAGAGATTTAAGAATCGTAGTGACATACACAGTGTGATAAGGCCTGTTCTGGAAGAAAATGCCAAACAGGACCTACAGTACTCAGGAGGAAAAGGCACTCCCAGGACACAGTGTCTCATCAGTCATTGGTGCATCTTCAATAAAGGTAAGTGTCATTTATTCTTCATTTAGTAGACTAGTACATGCACAATATATACTGTGCATGTACTACTCTACTATTGTGCATGTATCCTTCTCTTTGTGTGTAGGAAAATGTATATTTCATGTGGTAAAATTTTTTTTTCATACTTTTGGGTGTCTTGCACGGATTAATTTGATTTCCATTATTTCTTATGGGGAAAATTCATTCGCATACCGATTATTTCGCATACCAATGAGCCCTCTTGCACGGATTAAAATCGGTATGCGGGGGTCCACTGTATTTGGAAAAGCTCTCACTTGGATGCGCTCACAAGTGGAGGTTCCACTGTATATTAAACAATCATGGTGACATTACACATCCCTATCTAACACCTACTTTTACCGGGAAGTAATCTCCCTCTCTACTACACACCCTAACCTGAGCTTCACTATCCTCATAAAAATACTTTACAACATTTAGTAGCTTACTGCCTGTTTCATACACTTTCAACATCTTCCACATTTCTCCCCTATCCACTCAATCATATGCCTTTTCTAAATCTATAAATGCAGTGATAACTTCCCTACCTTTATCTAAATACTGTTCATATGTATGCTTCAATGTAAACACCCAGTCTACACATCCCCTACCCACTCTAAAGCATATTAACCCTTTGATTGTTTTGGTCGTATATATGTACGTCTTACGAGCCACCGTTATTGACGTATATATATGCTCATAAATTCCAGCGGCTTCAAATCAAGCAGGAGAAAGCTGGTAGGCCCACATGTGAGAGAATGGGTCTGTGTGGTCAGTGTGCACCTCAGTATGCTGAGGTCAGTGGTCACCTGCGGTCATGCCTGCCTAAGCTCTTGGGAGTTAGCGTGGGCTGTTACCCATACCATGGCTTGTTGTAGTGTTTTAGAATCTCAGGTTCATGTGTTGAAGAAGGAGATTCTACTTCTTCAGGATGAAAATAGGAGGCTGAAGCTTCGCATAGATGAGTTTGGGAGCGAGTGTGAGAAGGATTTAGCTGGTAAGGAAGGAATGGTCGCCTGCAGTGATAGTGGCAGCCGCTGTAAGTGGTGAGTGGTTCACAGTTCAGGAAGAAGGAAGATAAGGAGAAGATGTGAAGGTAGTAAATCGATTCTCTGTTCTCCAAGACGAGTGTACTTCAGTGGTTAGTGAGGTTGAAGGTACCACTGATTACCCTGCTAATCAAGGTAAGAATATTTTAATAGTAGGTGATTCTTAAGGTAAGATATATGGACCATGCATTTTGTAACAGAGACAGAAAGGTCAGACAGAGTGTGTGTCTTCCTGGAGCTGGTGTTGGTGACATAGTCAGCAGGTTGGATAACATTATGGCAGGTAATGGGAACAAGCCCATTATCTGTCTTAGTGCTGGTGGTAATGACATTGGGAAGGGCAGGAGAGAGGAGCTGCTGGATAAGTACAGGTCAGCCATAGAAGTAGTTAGGTCTAAGGGAGGGATCCCAGTCATATGTAGCATCTTGCCTAGAAAGGGAGTGGGCAATGAATAGATGTCTAGGGCAATTGGTATAAATTGCTGGCTAGACAGGTACTGCAAGAAACTTGCAATCCCATTCATTGATAGCTGGGACCTATTCTTTGGCAAACGTGATACGTATGCAAGGGATGGGGTTCATCTCTCTGGGGATGGAGTGGTTGCATTAGCCAATTCAATTGAGAGGGTAATTGAAGACTTGTCTAGGAATTTAAACTGATAGATTATAGAGGTATGGGTGTTGGTGGGAAACAATCAGGCTGCAGCATTAGGGTTAAAAACAGCAGTTAGTACTGGGATACCTCAGGGATATGTTTAAAAGACAATATTCAAAATTAAGTTGCTAGTAATGGCAAATCAATTGATCAACAAACAAAGAGGGATAGTAGTGGGCAATGAGTGATTAGCTCCCTTAAGGTTTACTATACAAAAAAAGTAGATCTACTTTTGTAGCACTACGAATTTGAACGTCGATCTGTTTGGACCATTTAAGGGTTAAGGTTTACTATACAAATAGTAACAGTCTAAGAAATAAGATAGACGAGCTAAGATTACTTGCAAGTGTAGGTAATATAGATATTGTTGGTACGTATAACAGAGACCTGGTTCAACCTGAAAGATAGAGAAATGCCTTCTGAATGCAACATACAGGGTTATAAACTATTCCACACTGATAGGGTCAGCAGGAAGGGTGGTGGTGTGGCGATGTATGTCAGAGAAAATTTAAATTGTTGTCTTAGACATGATATAAGATTAGAAACATCGAACACAGAATCTGTTTGGCTACAGTTTCTCGAGGGATATGGCAAATTAATTTTGGGTGTGATTTATAGGCCCCCAAACCTTGATAGGGAGGGCAGTAAGCTGTTATGGGACGAAATTCATAAGGCATCTAGATATGAAAATGTGATAATGGGAGATTTTAACCCTTTGACTGTTTCAGGCCCCTTTCTGAAACTGTCATTCTATGTCGCTAAATTTTTGAAAAAAAAAAAAAAAATTTTTTCTTATGAAATGATAGAGAATCTTTTCCCGATGGTAATGAGACCAAAAGTTCGAAATTTGGTCGAAAACTCATGGAATTATGCTCCCGCGAAGTTAGCGGTCTCAGCGACATATGCGTATCGGCGATTTCGCCGACTTTGAGCCCTATTTTCAGCCAATTCCGTTGTTCCAGTTGACCAAACTCATAGCTATTTCTTTAGAACTCCATTTTATCTATCAGCTGAGTACAAGAAACCTCCCATTTACCAATTTGGACTACCCAATATTATGGTCAGAAATTGGCAATTTGGCCAATTTCACGCAAACTAAAAAAGATGCCAATTTCAAAATAGGGTCCAGAATAAACAAGGTAGACATTCTTGGCACTAAAATAACATATCCTCTGTTCATTAGTCACATCTCTAGGCCCCTCTTATATTATTATTGCTTTCTATTTTGATTTTTTATTCATACAAAAAAATACAAAATTTACTGTTATGCAGACTACTGCATTATTGTAAAAATGGTATAAATAATATCAGTGCACTAGTGAAAGAATATTAGACTCCCCAGTTGATGTGTATTGGATGTGTGGTGTCATTTGCTTTCTCCTGGACATTGGTAAAAATCAAACATTTCCGCTACTTTGAGCTCAGTTTCAAGGTCGTTTTCATAGTCAAAGTAATGAAAATCATCTCTATTTCTGTAATGTGTTTTCCATTTTATCACCTAAGACCATGAAAACGCTAATACATCAATAAATACTACACGAAAATACACCTCAAAGTCGGCGTTTTAATCCAAAAAAACGATAAGTTTTTTTTTCTCATTACGCACTGTGTGCTGCAGGATTTTTTTTATGTGGTGCACACTGACCACACAGACTCATTCTCTCACATGTGGGCCTACCAGCTTTCTTCCGCTTGATTTGAAGCCGCTAGAATTATTGAGTATATATATGTCTGAAACACTGGCTCGTAAGACGTATATATACGACCAAAACAGTCAAAGGGTTAAGTTTAGACAAATTGATTGGAACAATATGACAGGAAATGAAGATTGAGACACTTATGCAGCATATGGGAATCTTTATTCAGGAAACGTTTCGCCACACAGTGGCTTCATCAGTCCAATACAAAGAGGAAGGCGTAAGGAGAGGAGGAGTATGAGGTAATCAGTCCCTCAGCCTGGAGTCGATGTGTTCAGTCCATCAATCTTGTAGAATGCACAGCATAGGGCCGTAGACGTGGCTTATATACTGTAGTGAGGTGAGGTGAAGCAGGCGGAGGCGGGGTCATAGTGGTACCATCCACTAGTCGAAGTAGGTCTTCGTCCAAAGGTTGAACAAGTGTTGAAGAATTCTTTGTAGCAAGATCCCATGATGCTGCAGTGTCTGACAGTTGTGATGAATGGTTTGAAAAACCGACAAATTGGTTTTTCAAACCATTCATCACAACTGTCAGACACTGCAGCATCATAGGATCTTGCTACAAAGAATTCTTCAACACTTGTTCAACCTTTGGACGAAGACCTACTTCAACTAGTGGATGGTACCACTATGACCCCGCCTCCGCCTGCTTCACCTCACCTCACTACAGTATATAAGCCACGTCTACGGCCTTATGCTGTGCATTCTACAAGATTGATGGACTGAACACATCGACTCCAGGCTGAGGGACTGATTACCTCATACTCCTCCTCTCCTTACGCCTTCCTCTTTGTATTGGACTGATGAAGCCACTGTGTGGCGAAACGTTTCCTGAATAAAGATTCCCATATGCTGCATAAGTGTCTCAATCTTCAACTTGTCGGTTTTTCAAACCATTCATCACATCATGACAGGAAATCTTGAGTCTAGTGACTTTCTTGATACGGTTCAGGATTGCTTTTTAGAACAGGTTGTGACAGAACCAACTAGAGGAAACAATCTGCTTGACTTGGTTCTTGCCAACAAAGATTCACAAATTAATAATCTTGAGGTTAATGATGAGCTTGGGGAAAGTGATCACAAATCACTTAGTTTTAATGTATCATGGAATTACCCAGATAACTGCAATCAAATCTCTGTCCAAAATTTTCGCTTGGCCGACATCATGGAACTGAAAAATTACCTGGGTGGGAATTGGGATGTCCTGACTATGGGTCAGGTAGGTGATCTTGGTTGCCAGTATGACGTTTTTCAGAGCATAGTTCTAGCTGCCCAGACAACTTTTGTTCCGAGTAGGGAAATTAGATATAACAAAAATGATCCCAAATAGATGAACAATAGATTAAAACATCTCATTGGTCAAAAGAGAGGCATATATAGGCGTATCAAAAGAGGGGATGGGCAGTTAAGAAATCAATATATTCAATTAAAGAGAGAAATAAAGAAAGGAATAAGAAGAGCAAAAAGGGATTATGAGGCTAAGGTCGCAAATGATTCAAAGACTAACCCAAAACGGTTCTTTCAGGTATACAGAAGTAAGATTAGGGACAAGATTGGCCCACTTAAGAGTAACTCTGGTCAGATCACTGACAGTGATAAGGATATGTGTGAAATTCTAAATACCTATTTCCTCTCAGTTTTCACCCAGGAAAATACTAGCGATATTCCTGAAATAATAGATTATGTAGCACAGGATGATGATAAACTATGTACGATTGTGGTAACTAGTGACGTGGTCCTCAGACAAATAGAGAAACTAAAACCTAACAATCCCCATGCCCTGATGAACTGTTTGCAAGGGTGTTAAAGGAATGTAAAGAGGAACTTAGCATACCTTTGGCTAATCTTTTTAACATATCACTACAAACTGGCATAGTGCCTGATAAATGGAAAATGGCAAATGTAATACCTATTAACAAGGCAGGTGACAGGTCCTTGGCTTCGAACTATAGACCAATAAGCCTTACCTCCATAATGGGAAAATTTATGGAATCAATAATTGCTGAAGCAATTCGTAGCCATCTTGACAGGCACAGATTGATTAATGAATCTCAACACAGTTTTACAAAGGGGCGTTCTTGTCTTATGAATTTACTAACTTTTTTCACTAAGGTGTTTGAGGAGGTAGATCATGGTAATATGATATTGTGTATATGGACTTCAGAAAGGCTTTCGATAGAGTTCCAAACCAGAGGCTATTGAGGAAACTTAAGGCACACGGAATAGGAGAAATTTTTTCCTGGGTAGAGGCATGGCTGACAAATAGACAGCAGAGAGTTTGCATAAATGGGGAGAAATCAGAATGGTTTGAATAGACTGATTTGAATAGACTGATGCAATGGTCGGAGAAGTGGCAGATGCAGTTTAATATTGACAAATGCAAAGTTCTAAATGTTGGACAGGTAAATAACCATGCCACATATAAACTAAATAATGTAGATCTTAATACTACTGATTGCAAAAAGGATTTAGGAGTTCTGGTTAGCAGTACAGTGGACCCTCGCATAACGCTATTAATCCGTTCCTGAGAGCTCAATGTTAGGCGAAATTATCATTAGGCGAATTAATTTTCCCCATAAGAAATAATGGAAATAAAAATAATCCGTGCAAGACATCCAGAAGTATGAAAAAAAAATTTTTTTACCACATCAAATATTAATTTTAATACACACAAACTGAAGAAGACAAGCACAGTTACATGACACTTACCTTTATTGAAGATCTGGTGATGATTGATGGGATGGGAGGAGGGGAGAGTGTTGATGGTCTTAGTGTTTAGAAGGGGAATCCCCTTCCATTAGGACTTGAGGTGTCAAGTCCTTTTCCGGGGTTACTTCCCTTCTTCTTTTAACCCTTTGAGGGTCGACAGGCCCTCTCCGAAACTCGTTCTCAGGGTCGGCCAAATTTAAAAAAAAAAAAAAAAATATTTTCTCTTATGAAAAGATAGAGAATCTTTTCCCGATCATAAAAGACACCAAAAGTTTGAAATTTGATAGAAAACTTACGGAATTATGCTCTCGCAAAGTTAGCAGTCTCGGCGATGTTTACGCATCGGCGATTTTGCCCACTTTGAGCCCCATTTTCGGCCAATTTCACTGTACTAGTCGACAAAAAACATGAATATTTCGCTAGAACTCCATTTTTTCTATCGAATTGGTGCAAGAAACCACCCATTTATGAAATTCAACTATCCAGTACAGTGGTCAGAATTTAGCAATTTTGCCAATTTCACACAAATTTCAGAAGATGCCAATTTCCGAATAGGGTCCTGAATAAACAAGAAAGACATTCCTGGCACTAAAATGACATTTCCTCTAGTCATTAGTCACGTCTCAAGGCTCCTCTTATATTCTTTTGCTTTCCACTTTGAATTTTTATTCTCACAAAAAATATAAGATTTACTGTTATGCAGACTACTGCATTAGTGTAAAAAATGGTATAAATATTATTGGTGCACTTGTGAAAGAATATTAGACTCACCAGTTGACGTGTATTGCACGCTTGGCACGATTTGTTTACTTTTGAAGTTTGGTAAAAATCGAACATTTCTGCTACTTTGAGCTCAATTTCAAGGCACCTTTCATTGTAAAACCAGTCAAAATCATCTCAATTTCTGTAATATGTCTTCCATTCTATAAAATGAGACCAAGAAAACTAGAATACAACAATAAATACCATACGAAAATACACTGCAAAGTCGCTGATTTATTCCAAAAAAATGGTCAAAGTTTTTTTTTTTCTCATTATGCACTGTGTGCTGCAGGATTTTTTTTAGACTGTGCACACTGACCACATAGACCCATTCTTTCATATGAAGGCCTACCAGCTTTCTCCCACTAGATTTGAGGCTGCTAGAATTTATGTGTACTAGTACGTCAAAAACCCCTACGCGTAAGACGTACTAGTACGACCAAAACCCTCAAAGGGTTAATGCCACTAGGACCAGCTTCAGAGTCACTGGACTTCTGTCGCACAACATATCTGTCCATAGAGGTCTGTATCTCTTGTTCCTTTATGACTTTCCTACAGTGTTTCACAACATTGTCAGTGTAATAGTCACCAGTACGGCTTGCAATAACTGTCTGAGGGTGATTTTCATCCATAAAGGTTTGCACTTCAAGCCACTTTGCACATATTTCCTTAATCTTTGAAGTAGGCAACTTCTTCAATTTCTCTCTCCCCTCCTCCGAAGCAGTTTCCTCAGGTGTGGCCTCTTGCTGTTGAAGATGATCTAGCAGCTCATCAGTGGTTAGTTCTTCATTGTCCTCCTCCACCAACTCTTCCACATCATCCCCACTAACCTCCAACCCCAAGGACTTCCCCAGTGCCACAATTGATTCCTCAACTGGCATACGCTTCTCAGGGTTACCCTCAAATCGTTCAAAATCCCTCTTGTCTACACATTCTGGCCACAGTTTCTTCCAGGCAGAGTTCAAGGTCCTCTTAGTCACTCCCTCCCAAGCCTTACCTATAAGGTTTACACAATTGAGGATATTAAAGTGATCTCTCCAAAACTCTCTTAGTCAATTGAGTTTCTGAGGTCACTACAAAGCACCTTTCAAACAGAGCTTTTGTGTACAGTTTTTTGAAGTTTGCAATGACCTGCTTGTCCATGGGCTGCAGGAGAGGAGTGGTAATAGGAGGCAAAAACTTGACCTTAATGAAGCTCATGTCCCCACAAAGTCGCTCTGACAAGTCTGTAGGATGACCAGGGGCCTTGTCTAACACCATGAGGCACTTAAGGTCTAATTTCTTTTCAATTAGGTAATTTTTCACAGTGGGAGCAAATGCATGGTGTAACCAGTCATAGAAAAAGTCCCTAGTGACCCGTACCTTACTGTTTGCCCTCCACAGCACACACAAATTAGCCTTGAGGATATTCTTTTGCCTGAACGCTCTGGGAGTTTCAGTGATTCACCAATAAAGGCTTCAATTTGCAATCACCACTAGCATTGGCACACATTAACAGAGTAAGCCTGTCTTTCATAGGCTTATGTCCTGGGAGTGCCTTTTCCTCCTGAGTAATGTAGGTCCTGCTTGGCATTTTCTTCCAAAACAGGCCTGTTTTGCCACAAACACTTGTTCAGGTTTCAGTCCTTCACTGTCTATGTACTCCTTGAATTCATGCACATATTTTTCAGCTGTTTTGTGGTCCGAACTGGCAGCCTCACCATGTCTTATCACACTATGTATGCCACTACGCTTCTTAAATCTTTCAAACCAACCTTTGCTGGCCTTAAATTCACTCACATCATCACTAGTTGCAGGTATTTTTCTAATTAAATCGTCATGCAACTTCCTAGCCTTTTCACTTATGATTGCTTGAGAGATGCTATCTCCTGCTATCTGTTTTTCATTTATCCACACCAATAACAGTCTCTCAACATCTTCTATCACTTACGATCTCTGTTTCGAAAACAAAGTTGCACCTTTGGCAAGAACGGCTTCCTTGATTGCCGTTTTCTTGGCCACAATAGTAGCGATGGTTGATTGGGGTTTACTATACAACCTGGCCGGCTCGGAGACACACTTTCATACTTAGCAATGATCTCTTTCTTCATATCCATAGTAATTCTCACCCTTATTCCTGTAGGGTTGGCACTAGAAGCTTTCTTGGGGCCCATGGTCACTTATTTTGCAGGTGAAATCACTAAAAACGCTGTAATAATAAAAAAATGTTCCGATTGTATGCTTGGCTGTGACCGCGGAGGCTGGCTTGTAAACAGTGCCACCGGCGGAACAAGTGAGGCTGGCTCAGGCCGCACATGGACGCATCTCGGACGAATCGCGTTGAGCGAGTTTTTTAGCGCTAGGCGAGGCAAAATTTTTGAATTAAAATGTATCGCTAGGCGGATTTAACGTTATGTGATGCCAACGTTAGGCGAGGGTCCACTGTAATCTAAAACCAAGACAACAGTGCATTTGTGTTCGCAATAAAGCTAACAGAATTCTTGGCTTCATATTTAGAAGTATAAATAATAGAAGTCCTCAGGTTGTTCTTCAACTCTATATATCCTTTGTTAGGCCTCATTTAGACTATGCTGCTCAGTTCTGGTCACCATATTACGGAATGGATGTACGTAAATGCTTTGGAAAACGTACAGAGGAGAATGACAAAGATGATGCAATGTATCAGAAATCTTCCCTATGAGGATAGACTGAGGGCTCTGAATCTGCACTCTCTCAGAAGGTGTAGAATTAGGGGGGATGTGATTGAGGTGTATAAATGGAAAACGTGAATAAATAACGGGGATGTAAATAGTGTGCTGAAAATTTCCAGCCAAGACAGGATTCGCAGCAATGGTTTCAAGTTGGAAAAATTCAGATTCAGAAAGGATATAGGAAAGCACTGGTTTGGTAACAGAGTTGTGGATGAGTGGAACAAACTCCCGAGCACAGTTATTCAGGCTAAAACGTTGTGTAGTTTTAAAAATAGGTTAGATAAATGCATGAGTGGGTGTGGGTGGGTGTGAGTTGGACTTGACTAGCTTGTGCTGCTGGGTCTGGTGCAGTGCTCCATCCTTGAGTGGAGATGACAATACTGGGCGGGTCATTTGGCTAATCCAGGGGGGGCGGGGGGGTTGTCATTGGTCTAATCTGGGGGGGGGGGGACATGGGCCTGCTCCGCATGGTTCAGTAGGCCTGTTGCAGTGTTCCTTCTTTCTTATGTTCTTATGATATATAAAAAAAAATCCTGCAGCACGCAGTGCATAATGAGAAAAAAAACTTCGATCGTTTTTAATTAAAATGCCGACTTTGTGGTCTATTTTCGTATATTATTTATGGTTGTATTCTCATTTTCTTGGTCTCATTTAATAGAATGGAAAACATATTATAGAAATACAAGAGATTTTGATTGGTCTTACTATGAAAAGAACCTTGAAATGGAGCTCAAAGTAGGGGAAATGTTTGATTTTTGCTGATGTTCGAAAGTAAACAAATGATGTCATTTTCCAATAAATGTCCAAGTAGCCATTCTGATATGCAGTCATGAATGGGTTGACATTTTTTATACAATTATTACATTATTGTAGTAGTCTGCATAACAGTAAGTCTTCTATTTTTTGTTTGAATAAAAATTCAAAATAGAAAGCAAGAGTAATATCAGTGGGGCCTGGAGACGTGACTGGTGAACAAAGAAAATGTTATTTTAGAGCCAGGAATGCCTGCATTATTCATTCTGGACCCTATTTTGAAATTGTCATGTTTTTTAATTTGCGTGAAATTGGCCAAATTGCAAATTTCTGATCACGTTATTGGGTAGTTGAAATCTGTAATGCGCAGTTTCTTGTACTCAATCGATAGAAAAAATGGAGTTCTAAAGAAGTAGCTATGAGTTTGGTCGACAGGAACAATGGAGTTAGCCGAAAATAGGACTCAAAGTGGGCGAAATCGCTGATTCGTAAATATTGCCGAGGTCGCTTACTGTGCAAGAGCGTAATTCCGTCAATTTTTCCATCAAATTTCGTTCTTTTGGTGTCATTACAATTGGGAAAAGATTCTCTATCATTTCATAAGATTTTTTTTTTTTTTTTTAAACTTTGCGGCACCAGGAGACACCTTTGGATTTGGGGTTGCGACAGTCAAGGGGTTAAGTGTAGTATATATAATACAGGTTCAATTAAGGCATGTATAGCTTTGTTTTAATTAAAATATGAGAGTAGTATATAAAAGTACATGAAGGAGGGGTGTTGCAATTTATAACTGTAGTGTAAGTGCACTTCTGGCAAGATAGTAATGGAGTGAATGATGAAAGTTTGTTTTTTTGGGCCACCCTGTGTTGGTGGGAGAAAACGATGTGTTAATAAAAAAAATAAAAGTATATTACCATAGGTAGCCAAAATACATTCCATGATCATAAAATTATTCATTTTTAATGCTGGGAATGCCTCAGAGAACTGTAAATGTTCTCTCTCTGGAGAGAAGGCAAGAGAGAAATGCATTAATATACAATGTACGTGGAAGGTATTGGAGGGCCTGGTCCCAAAATTGCAGCGAGATGTGAAAGTAAGTGTTATAATGGACCATGTAAGAAGTAGGGGAGTCACGGACACATTATGAAAACACTATAAGCCTCTGTGGGTCTAGTCTTATCAACC
This sequence comes from Cherax quadricarinatus, assembly GCF_038502225.1. Lineage (NCBI taxonomy): Eukaryota > Metazoa > Arthropoda > Malacostraca > Decapoda > Parastacidae > Cherax > Cherax quadricarinatus. Next base: position 10,533,592 of record NC_091293.1, on the reverse strand, counting down.
TGCTATTAGCAGATAATCAGAAATATTGCTGGAAGAAGTGTACAAGAGTTCAGGCGCCTGGATCTATATCTCTGTGGCATTCTAGATCAATAAGTTTGTGATGGATGTGTGGGTTGGTGGGCCACTAAGAGTAACAGTTTGGTCAGCTAGGTCGCTGTAATAGGAACACTCAAAACGGATCACAAGTAGCCATTTCCCATCAAGAAGAAAGCACATTCACTGCCATTCACTCCCCAGAAAGAACAGAAAGGCACAATAACGTGACTGGATCATTACACAAATAACCTGCACATAAGACAGAGGAGCTTATGACAAAATTTCGGTTCAAAACCTCGTCGTAAGCTCCTCTCTCCTGTGTGTGGGTTATTTGTGTATTCAGTCCCCAGGTTGCTTTCCAGAAGTGTAAAGACATTGTGATCCAGGGATAATCCATCAAACTGAAGATTGTCTTAAGAGGTTCCCAACATTAATATCCTAATGCTTGCTGTACACTTATAAACAGCATTTTGTTTAACCCTTAAACTGTCCAAACGTAAATATATGTTGACGTGCGGCAGGCTCCAAACGTAGATCTACATTTTTTTTTTTTACTTTCATGTGGGGAAAATCAAGGTCGGAGTGCTATGCACATGAACGTAGATCTACGTTTGGACAGTTTAAGGGTTAAAGTTAGGTTAGGTTACATAAACAAATAAAAACATTTGAAGGATGGGTCTTAATGTTGCAGTTTTGTGAACTGTGGTGTAAAGCACCCCTCTGGCAAGACAGTGATGGAGTGAATGATGATGAAAATTGTTCTTTTTCGGGCCACCCTGCCTTGGTGGGAATCGGCCGATGTGTTAAAAAAAAAAAAATAACCACAAGTAAGCAAATGAAACTATGGCTAGGATACATCAGACAATGAGGTGTCTGAGTACAACCAGGAAATCTTCAAATCTGCAAGAGCAGCATTTATGGTATGAGAATGATCTAATATACAGTAAATACATAATATGTACTAGATTTGACATGCCTCATTTTAATGAACTTTGGAAATACACCACAGTTCACAAAACTGCAACATTAAGACCCCTCCTTCAAATGATGTTTTTATATGTTTATGTAACCTAACCTAACTTTGGAAATACTGTCCAAATCTGCTGAGTGAATAGATTCAGTAGCAAGTCCATTAATTACAGAATTGTCTGTTAGTCATGACAAAAAATCTTAGTCTGTCATAGTCACCATTACTGGCCACCCTTTCCCCCTATTAGTTTATTAAATTGAGTTTACTGTATTGTACTAAATCGTGATTTTTGTGCTGTTAAATGTTTGCTGTTTTTATTTTTTAATTAAATATATCAAGGCATGACTTTTAATTTGAACGTGTTATTTGGTGCATATTGCTTAACAAAATTAAACTACGGGTACCATCTGACTTGCGACCAAGTTCGGTTCTGACAAACCGGTCGTAAGTCGAAATGGTCATAAGTCGAACCTTACTACTGAATATTAACATCACATTTTTGTAATGACTTTATTTTATTGTTTTATTTTGGTATTTAATTTTTTACTTTACTTTTTATGCTGTTAGTATTGTATTTTATACTGTAAGGTGTAGGATAAACACTGTGTACAACACAAACAGTTGTTTATTTCCCAGAAATTTGGCATAGAAAACACGGTCGTAAGTTCAATGGTCATACGTCGAGCAGGTCGTAAGTCGGATGGTAGATGTATTTACATTTAAATATTTAAAGGTTCTGTTAATGTCTGTAATGTATATTTAAGCATTTGTTGAAAAGTATAAGATGCTTGTAATTATAATGAATATTCATTATATGGCAACAAATTGTTATTGTGAATTTAGAGTGTTTGATTTAATGAGTGTAAAATGCATTTTATTTTCAAGAATATGTAGTGGTCTTATGAATGCACTTTCTAAAGCATTTCCATCGTATATCTTGATTTATGAGGTGAAGTACTTGTTGCATCATCAGGTTGATGCATTATAAAGGAATAAATCTTTTTCAGAGCTCACCAAAGAAGCTAATTTACCAGAAGAGTGATGGAGACATGACTGGAACAGAAATATGCCTAGGAGAGGACGGAACCTACCCCCTTGAGGCTCGACCTGCTATGGAACATGCTCGGACATCAGCTTTTGAGGTGTACCGCAAACCACATCAAGGTACAGTTGGCCCTAACTTAATATACTAGAGATCAGACAGTAAATGGTCCAAGTCGGACCGAAACGTTATCGTAAGCTCCTCTCTTCTATGTGCGGGTTATTTGTGTATCATTCCAGTCACGGTATTGTGCCTTTTTTGTTATCAGACAGTAGTTTGTTAAGCGATAAGTACTATAAGTGAATTGCATATCCTCGGACACCAATGTTATAACCAGCATTTCAGACAGGACAGAAATATTCTGTGCCACATCTATTTTCACTTCATCTCTGCCATTCCCTCCTCTCCAGCTGAGAGGTAAACTATTGCACATAATTTTCTTTTAATGTCTTTTCTTGCAGTTACTATTAAAGACCATTGTAGATACAGTAGTAACAGCTGCTTACGAGGCCAAGAAACAGCAGTAATCAGAGGCAGAGAGATTCACTTCATATTGTGATTGTTGTGTACAGCCTGAATTCCAGTGTTTGAACACTTCTTGCTGATGTTGACTTCAGCCACAGAATAACTGTAGAATCATGCTATTTAAGTATTTAGCACTTTTTTTTTTTTTAAATGCAACAACACAGTGCTCTACTACACATTTGAGGTTCATTTTTATTGTAGATACCTTTGCGTGGGTGGCTTGCCACCCACCAATCTGTCTAGAATTTCTGCTAGTGATTTCTTTCCCTGCATTTACTTGATGAGAGGAAAAAAAAAAAGGTAGATATGACAGTGTAGCAGTTGCTGAAGACATGATATAGGTACTCTTATTTGTTACGTTTTTGGAATTGGAAGGAGAGAGAAGAGAGGTTGCTTCTGTTTAAATACACTACAGGTATGACCCATTTTATGGTAGGATTAGGTTCCAGCAAAACAGGGTCGTAAAATGAAAAGTCATAAAACAAGCACACATAATGTAATTAATTGAGATAGGTTCCAAAATTTCTAGGTAATAGGTTGGTAGACAGCAACCGCCCAGGGAAGTACTACCATTCTGCCAAGTGAGTGTAAAACGACAGCCTGTAATTGTTTTACATAATGGTAGGCTTCCTGGTGTCCTTTTTTCTGTCTCATAAACATGCAAGATTTCAAGTACGTCTTGCTACTTCTACTTACACTTAGGTCACACTACACACACATGTACAAGCATATATATGCACACCCCTCTGGGTTTTCTTCTATCTTCTTTCTAGTTCTTGTTTGTTTCCTCTTATCTCCATGGGGAAGTGGAACAGAATTCTTCCTCCATAAGCCATGCATGTTGTAAGAGGGAACTAAAATGCCAGGAGCAAAGGGCTAGTAACCCCTTCTGTATAAATTGCTAAATTTAAAAAGAGAAACTTTTGTGTATCTTTTTGGGTCACCCTGCCTTGGTGGGATATGGCCAATTTGTTGAAAGAAGAACAAAGGTTCCAAAATTATCAAAATTTTCCCGAGTATGTACTAATATTACTTTCTTTTTTTTTTTTTTTTTTTTTTTAATTAAATACAGTGGACCCTCAATAATCGTTCGGCCTGAAATTCGTCCATTTCGGATTTTTTTTTTTTTTTTTTATTATCACACTGGCCGATTCCCACCAAGGCAGGGTGGCCCGAAAAAGAAAAACTTTCACCATCATTCACTCCATCACTGTCTTGCCAGAAGGGTGCTTTACACTACAGTTTTTAAACTGCAACATTAACACCCCTCCTTCAGAGTGCAGGCACTGTACTTCCCATCTCCAGGACTCAAGTCCGGCCTGCCGGTTTCCCTGAACCCCTTCATAAATGTTACTTTGCTCACACTCCAACAGCATGTCAAGTATTAAAAACCATTTATCTCCATTCACTCCTATCAAACACGCTCATGCATGCCTGCTGGAAGTCCAAGCCCCTCGCACACCAAACCTCCTTTACCCCCTCCCTCCAACCTTTCCTAGGCCAACCCCTACCCCGCCTTTTTTCCACTACAGACTGATACATTCTTGAAGTCACTCTGTTTCGCTCCATTCTCTCTACATGTCCGAACCACCTCAACAACCCTTCCTCAGCCCTCTGGACAACAGTTTTGGTAATCCTGCACCTCCTCCTAACTTCCAAACTACGAATTCTCTGCGTTATATTCAAACCACACATTGCCCTCAGACATGACATCTCCACTGCCTCCAGCCTTCTCCTCACTGCAACATTCATCACCCATGCTTCACACCCATATAAGAGCATTGGTAAAACTATACTCTCATACATTCCCCTCTTTGCCTCCAAGGACAAAATTCTTCGTCTCCAAAGACTCCTAAGTACACCACTCACTCTTTTTCCCTCGTCAATTCTATGATTCACCTCATCCTTCATAGACCCATCCGCTGACACGTCCACTCCCAAATATCTGAATACATTCACCTCCTCCATGTTCTCTCCCTCCAATCTGATATCCAATCTTTCATCACCTAATCTTTTTGTTATCCTCATAACCTTACTCTTTCCTGTATTCACTTTTAATTTTCTTCTTTTGCACACCCTACCAAATTCATCCACCAATCTCTGCAACTTCTCTTCAGAATCTCCCAAGAGCAGTGTCATCAGCAAAGAGCAACTGTGACAACTCCCACTTTGTGTGATTCTTTATCTTTTACCTCCATGCCTCTTGTCAAGACGCTCGCATTTACTTCTCTTACAACCCCATCTATAAATATATTAAACAACCATGGTGATATCACACATCCTTGTCTGAGGCCTACTTTTACTGGGAAATAATTTCCCTCTTTCCTACATATTCTAACTTGAGCCTCACTATCCTCGTAAAAACTCTTCACTGCTTTCAGTAACCTACCTCCTACACCATACACCTGCAACATCTGCCAAACCATACCCCGGCCTGGTTTGAACTCGCCGTCAGAGAGTCTCAAAACTCTAGCCCGCGGGTTCAATCCCGGCCGGGGTATGGTTTGTTTGCAATCGTGTCATTACGATTTCGTGAGTCACGTTAACATCTGCCACATTGCCCCCTATCCACCCTGTCATATGCCTTTTCCAAATCCATAAATGCCACAAAGACCTCTTAGCCTTATCTAAATACTGTTCACTTATATGTTTCACTGTAAACACCTGGTCCACACACCCCCTACCTTTCCTAAAGCCTCCTTGTTCATCTGCTATCCTATTCTCCGTCTTATTCTTAATTCTTTCAATAATGACTCTACCATACACTTTACCAGGTATACTCAACAGACTTATCCCCCTATAATTTCGGAAATAGTCCTGTTAATTCATCTAAACACTGGTTCGCAAATGGTCCATTAACTCGCTAATCGTCCTTTGTCCGGGACTCGTACTCGCGCTCTGAGCCGCCTGGGCCTGCCTTCCCAGCCAGTGTGCCATTGTTTACCAGTGAGCGACGGTCCCCTTACATGCTCCTACGAAATATTTCATAATATTCCATTGATTTTAGTGCTTGCAAGTGCTAAATAAACTAACATGGTTCCAAAGAAAGCTTCTAGTGCCAGCCCTTTGGTAAAGAATGTGAGAAACATATTTATCAACCACTATCACAACTGCTTCCACTCTACCACCACCACCACCTTTGTATTTTTACATAAGAACATAAAGGAGGATCACTGCAGCAGGCCTGTTGGCCCATGCTCGGCAGGTCCTTTACAATTCATCCCACTAACGAAACATTTTCCCACCCAATCCTCAATGCTACCCAAGAAATAAGCTCTGATAACTCTATCCAGTAGGAGAAACTTTTAGAGAGGGTGTGGTAGGTAAGTTTGGGGTGCCAGGTGTAAATGATAATGGGAGCCCTTTGATTGAACTTTGTATAGAAAGGGGTTTAGTTATAGGTAATACATATTTTAAGAAAAAGAGGATAAATAAGTATACAAGATATGATGTAGGCAAATGACAGTAGTTTGTTGGATTATGTATTGGTAGATAAAAGACTGTTGAGTAGACTTCAGGATGTACATGTTTATAGAGGGCCACAGATACATCAGATCACTTTCTAGTTGTAGCTACACTGAGAGTAAAAGGTAGATGGGATACAAGGAGAATAGAAGCATCAGGGAAGAGAGAGGTGAAGGTTTATAAACTAAAAGAGGAGGCAGTTAGGGAAAGATATAAACAGCTATTGGAGGATAGATCATAATGAGAGCATAGGCAATGGGGTCGAAGAGGTATGGGGTAGGTTTAAAAATGTAGTGTTAGTGTTCAGCAGAAGTTTGTGGTTAAAGGAAAGTGGAGTGCGGGGGAGGAAGGAGGAGCGACTGGTGGAATGATGATGTAATGAGAGTAGGAAGGGAAAAAGTTAGCATATGAGAAGTTTTTACAAAGTAGAAGTGATGCAAGGAGGAAGAGTATATGGAGAAAAGAGAGAGGTTAAGAAGTGGTGAAGCAATGTAAAAGAGAGCAAATGAGAGAGTGGGTGAGATGTTATCAACAAATTTTGTTGAAAATAAGAAAAAATTTTGGAGTGAGATTAACAAGTTAAGGAAGCCTAGAGAACAAATGGATTTGTCAGTTAAAAATAGGAGAGGAGAGTTATTAAATGGAGAGTTAGAGGTATTGGGAAGATGGAGGGAATATTTTGAGGAATTGTTAAATGTTGATGAAGATAGGGAAGCTGTGATTTAGTGTATAGGGCAAGGAGGAATAACATCTTGTAGGAGTGAGGAAGAGCCAGTTGTGAGTGTGGGGAAGTTGGTGAGGCAGTAGGTAAAATGAAAGGGGTAAGCAGCGGGATTGATGGGATAAAGATAGAAATGTTAAAAGCAGGTGGGGATATAGTTTTGGAGTGGTTGGTGC
>NC_091293.1:10515409-10526557 GCF_038502225.1 Cherax quadricarinatus | reverse complement strand
CTCTGTCTCCTACTCCTGTCCTTCAAGCAGAACGCCCTATCCATATACCTAACTTGGCTATCCCCAACAACAACAATATTCGTACCTTCCTTAATGTCTTTCGTCGTGACATTCCCAGTAGTCGACTCACATTCGTCGGGTAGTACTGAGAATGTATTGGATGTTTCCACAACAGTTTCCACGGCAGTCTCTTTCTTCTTCATCGTTTCTACCTTTCCATTCGTCTTCTTGATCGTCAACTTCTTTCCCTGCTGTCCAGCCACTGACCAGTTTCCCTTCTTGACCTGGGGACTCAAAACAGGAGGACTACTACGAATCTTTTTGTTTTCCTCGGTCAGTCGCCGAATTTCCATATTCGCCAACCTCAATTCTTCCTTAAGCTGTTGGTAAACCTGGAGACCTGGAGAGAGTTTCGGGGGTCAATGCCCCCGCGGCCCGGTCTGTGACCAGGCCTCCTGGTGGATCAGCGCCTGATCAACCAGGCTGTTGCTGCTGGCTGCACGCAAACCAACGTACGAGCCACAGCCCGGCTGATCAGGAACTGACTTTAGGTGCTTGTCCAGTGCCAGCTTGAAGACTGCCAGGGGTCTGTTGGTAATCCCCCTTATGTGTGCTGGGAGGCAGTTGAACAGTCTCGGGCCCCTGACACTTATTGTATGGTCTCTTAACGTGCTAGTGACACCCCTGCTTTTCATTGGGGGGATGGTGCATCGTCTGCCAAGTCTTTTGCTTTCGTAGTGAGTGATTTTCGTGTGCAAGTTCGGTACTAGTCCCTCTAGGATTTTCCAGGTGTATATAATCATGTATCTCTCCCTCCTGCGTTCCAGGGAATACAGGTTCAGGAACCTCAAGCGCTCCCAGTAATTGAGGTGTTTTATCTCCGTTATGCGCGCCGTGAAGGTTCTCTGTACATTTTCTAGGTCGGCAATTTCACCTGCCTTGAAAGGTGCTGTTAGTGTGCAGCAATATTCCAGCCTAGATAGAACAAGTGACTTGAAGAGTGTCATCATGGGCTTGGCATCCCTCGTTTTGAAGGTTCTCATTATCCATCCCGTCATTTTTCTAGCAGATGCGATCGATACAATGTTATGGTCCTTGAAGGTGAGATCCTCCGACATGATCACTCCCAGGTCTTCGGCGTTGGTGTTTCGCTCTATTTTGTGGCCAGAATTTGTTTTGTACTCTGATGAAGATTTAATTTCCTCGTGTTTACCATATCTGAGTAATTGAAGTTTCTCATCGTTGAACTTCATATTGTTTTCTGCAGCCCACTGAAAGATTTGGTTGATGTCCGCCTGGAGCCTTGCAGTGTCTGCAATGGAAGACACTGTCATGCAGATTCGGGTGTCATCTGCAAAGGAAGACACGGTGCTGTGGCTGACATCCTTGTCTATGTCAGATATGAGGATGAGGAACAAGATGGGAGCGAGTACTGTGCCTTGTGGAACAGAGTTTTTCACCGTGCCTGCCTCGGACTTTACTCTGTTGACTACTACTCACTGTGTTCTGTCGAAGGCTTTTGCAAAGTCTGTATATATTACATCTGCATTCTTTTTGTCTTCTAGTGCATCTAGGACCTTGTCGTAGTGATCCAATAGTTGAGACAGACAGGAGCGACCTGTTCTGAACCCATGTTGCCCTGGGTTGTGTAACTGATGGGTTTATAGATGGGTGGTGATCTTGCTTCTTAGGACTCTTTCAAAGATTTTTATGATATGGGTCTGTAGTTCTTTGTTGTTGCTTTACTGCCCCCTTTGTGGAGTGGGGCTATGTCTGTTGTTTTTAGTAACTGTGGGACGACCCCCGTGTCCGTGCTCCCTCTCCATAGGATGGTAAAGGCTCGTGATAGGGGCTTCTTGCAGTTCTTGATGAACACGGAGTTCCATGAGTCTGGCCCTGGGGCAGAGTGCACGGGCATGTCATTTATCGCCTGTTCGAAGTCATTTGGCGTCAGGATAACATCAGATAGGCTTGTGTTAACCAAATTCTGTGGCTCTTTCATAAAAAAATAATTTTGATCTTCGACTCTCAGTCTGGTTAGTGGCTTGCTAAAAACTGAGTCATATTGGGACTTGAGTAGCTCACTCATTTCCTTGCTGTCATCTGTGTAGGACCCATCTTGTTTAAGTAATGGCCCAATACTGGACGTTGTTCTCGACTTTGATTTGGCATAGGAGAAGAAATACTTTGGGTTTCTTTCGATTTCATTTATGGCTTTTAGTTCTTCCCGCGATTCCTGACTCCTATAAGATTCCTTTAGCTTAAGTTCGATGTTTGCTATTTCTCTGAAAAGTGTCTCCCTACGCATTTCAGATAGATTGACCTCGTTTAGCCGCTTTGTTATTCTTTTCCGTCGCTTGTAAAGAGAGCGCCTGTCTCTTTCTATTTTACATCTACTCCTCCTTTTTCTTAGAGGAATAAGTCTTCTGCATACATCGAGTGCCACCAAGTTAATCTGTTCTAGGCATAAGTTGGGGTCTGTGTTGCTTAGCATATCTTCCCAGCTTATATCGGTTAGGACTTGGTTTACTTGGTCCCACTTTATGATTTTGTTATTGAAGTTGAATTTGGTGAATGCTCCCTCGTGACTAATCTCATTTTGTCGGTCTGGGGCTCTGCGCATACATGTCTGAACCTCAATTATGTTGTGATCTGAGTATAATGTTTTTGATATGGTGACATTTCTTATCAGATCATCATTGTTAGTGAAGATGAGGTCTAGTGTATTCTCCATTCTAGTAGGCTCTATTATTTGCTGGTTTAAATTGAATTTTGTGCAGAGATTTAAAAGCTCGTGTGAGTGTGAGTTTTCATCAGAGCTGCCTCCTGGTGTTATTACTGCAACAATATTATTTGCTATATTCCTCCATTTTAGGTGCCTTAAGTTGAAATCCCCCAGGAGCAAGATGTTGGGTGCAGGAGCTGGAAGATTTTCCAGACAGTGGTCAATTTTTAACAGCTGTTCCTGGAATTGCTGGGATGTTGCATCCGGAGGCTTGTAGACTACCACAATGACTAGGTTTTGGTTCTCAACCTTTACTGCTAAAACTTCCACTACATCATTTGAGGCATTAAGCAGTTCTGTGCAAACAAGTGACTCTGCAATGTACAGGCCAACCCCCGCCCCCCCCTTTTTCCTGTTCACTCTGTCACATCTGTATAGGTTGTAACCTGGGATCCATATTTCGTTGTCCAAGTGATCCTTTATGTGGGTCTCAGTGAAAGCTGCGAACATTGCCTTTGCCTCTGCAAGCAGTCCACGGATGAAAGGTATTTTGTTGTTTGTTGCTGGCTTTAGACCCTGTATATTTGCAAAGAAGAATGTCATCGGACTGGTGGTATTGTTGGTACTGGGGGGGATTTTTTTTCCGGCATTAGTATCTGTATCTGTTGGTTTGGAGTGGAGGCCATCGACTGTGGTTCCACTCCAGGAATGACTGGATTTGGTGTACAATTTCTGCCATTTCCTGCCAGTTTCTTTTCCAACCTGGCACTAAAAAACCTCTCCCTCTTGAGTGGCTGTGGCTACCCAGGTTTTCCCATGGCCTGGATGTTTTGTATCTTTTTGTCCCCTTTAGATGGTGTGCCTGGCAATTTAAGTTATAGCACAGTCTTTCCTGTACTGAAGAGGTACACATTTCAGGGTGAAAAAGCTTACAGGAAGGGAGTTTGCATTTTCCTGTTGTCATATGGGCACGGCATTTTCTAGGGTGGTCATAGTTGCACGTCCCATCTGTTTTTCCAGATTTCCCATGTCTGCAGATACCAAGTGCATAGTATGTGCACAGGCTTGGTTTCCGTTTGCCTTGGGTTTCTGTGACTGTATTCCCTGTTGGTGCATGTTTACCTGTCTTATTCCTATCTTCCCTAGCACCAACAATGGAGCTCCCACCAGTTGTTTTTGGTAATATATCCTCACTATTGCTAGTGGAGTCCTCTTGTTTGCTATTTCCTGTTGTATTTCTTGTTTGCAATATTGGTTTTATCTTATCTTTGACTACACTTGTTTCCCCACTACGGCTCCTGTCCCCTATGAGGTCATTTATATGCATTCCTTCCTGCGTATAATTCGAGACTACCTGGACAAAATATCCAGCTTCACCATTACTGTCTCCCAGGACAGCACCTCCAGCTTCACCATTACTGTCTCCCAGGACAGCACCTCCAGCTTCACCATTACTGTCTCCCAGGACAGCACCTCCAGCTTCACCATTTCTGTCTCCCAGGACAGCACCTCCAGCTTCACCATTACTGTCTCCCAGGACAGCACCTCCAGCTTCACCATTACTGTCTCCCAGGACAGCACCTCCAGCTTCACCATTACTGTCTCCCAGGACAGCACTATCAGCCCCACATTTACTGACTACCAGGACATCACCTCCAGCCTTACAGTTTCTGACTACATGGCCAGTATCAAGGGCAGTACCATTCAGCCCAGACTTTTTATGTTCCCATCTGTTGTAGAAAGCTTCCAGGTTGTCTACGAAAGCAGCTTTGATGCTATCCTCTTTTAATACCCTTGTGATTTTAGTCCACAGATTTATCTCCTTTGGGCATACCCAAAAACACTTCCTTGTTTTAATACTGCTTGTAGCTAGTTCTTGGATATCTGCAAAAGGGGCGTGACACCAATTTCCACAAAAATGACAATTTATCCATGTGGAAGCCCGTTTGTTTGATTTATTGCAGACTACACACAGCTTCATAATGATTTGAATGGTTGATTTACTGTAATTCTACTAGCAACCTCTTGAATACTCTATTAATAACCTCTTTAAGTAAAGCTCTAGCTATCTGTATTTCTATTTCTAACTGTACTTTTATATCAGGACAGCTTACCGGAGTACGCTCCTGGAGTTTGTTTTATATTTATTGTTTGTGTTTATAAGGGCGCCTACAACCCCATCCGTTTACAGTCTGGTAATAAGTAATACATATTTTATGAAAAAAAGAGGATAAATAAATATACAAGGTATGATATAGCATGTAATGAAAGTAGTTTGTTAGATTATGTATTGGTGTGTAAAAGGTAGATTCAAAGTTTATTCTCTATAAGGATTACAATGCTGAGTTTACAGAATTTGGTTATTGTGTGGTTTACATGTTTACCTGAAGAGAGTTTCGGGGGTCAACGCCCCCGCGGCCCGGTCTGTGACCAGGCCTCCTGGTGGATCAGCGCCTGATCAACCAGGCTGTTGCTGCTGGCTGCACGCAAACCAACGTACGAGCCACAGCCCGGCTGATCAGGAACTGACTTTAGGTGCTTGTCCAGTGCCAGCTTGAAGACTGCCAGGGGTCTGTTGGTAATCCCCCTTATGTGTGCTGGGAGGCAGTTGAACAGTCTCGGGCCCCTGACACTTATTGTATGGTCTCTTAACGTGCTAGTGACACCCCTGCTTTTCATTGGGGGGATGGTGCATCGTCTGCCAAGTCTTTTGCTTTCGTAGTGAGTGATTTTCGTGTGCAAGTTCGGTACTAGTCCCTCTAGGATTTTCCAGGTGTATATAATCATGTATCTCTCCCTCCTGCGTTCCAGGGAATACAGGTTTAGAAACCTCAAGCGCTCCCAGTAATTGAGGTGTTTTATCTCCGTTATGCGCGCCGTGAAAGTTCTCTGTACATTTTCTAGGTCGGCAATTTCACCTGCCTTGAAAGGTGCTGTTAGAGTGCAGCAATATTCCAGCCTAGATAGAACAAGTGACCTGAAGAGTGTCATCATGGGCTTGGCCTCCCTAGTTTTGAAGGTTCTCATTATCCATCCTGTCATTTTTCTAGCAGATGCGATTGATACAATGTTATGGTCCTTGAAGGTGAGATCCTCCGACATAATCACTCCCAGGTCTTTGACGTTGGTGTTTCGCTCTATTTTGTGGCCAGAATTTGTTTTGTACTCTGATGAAGATTTAATTTCCTCATGTTTACCATATCTGAGTAATTGAAATTTCTCATCGTTGAACTTCATATTGTTTTCTGCAGCCCACTGAAAGATTTGGTTGATGTCCGCCTGGAGCCTTGCAGTGTCTGCAATGGAAGACACTGTCATGCAGATTCGGGTGTCATCCGCAAAGGAAGACACGGTGCTGTGGCTGACATCCTTGTCTATGTCGGATATGAGGATGAGGAACAAGATGGGAGCTAGTACTGTGCCTTGTGGAACAGAGCTTTTCACCGTAGCTGCCTCGGACTTTACTCTGTTGACGACTACTCTCTGTGTTCTGTTAGTGAGGAAATTATAGATCCATCGACCGACTTTTCCTGTTATTCCTTTAGCGCGCATTTTGTGCGCTATTACGCCATGGTCACACTTGTCGAAGGCTTTTGCAAAGTCTGTATATATTACATCTGCATTCTTTTTGTCTTCTAGTGCATTTAGGACCTTGTCGTAGTGATCCAGTAGTTGAGACAGACAGGAGCGACCTGTTCTAAACCCATGTTGCCCTGGGTTGTGTAACTGATGGGTTTCTAGATGGGGAGTGTACCACTAGAACACCTAGCATGGCTAGGCATTTCAGGCAGACTTATATTAAATCTTAAGTTTAAAATATTACAAAATTATGAGGTAAGTTGGTATTATGGCTAAGTGAATAAATACTAGTTGTGAGTTTAGCAATGTGAATGCTTTTGTTTTGGCACTATACATAGTTTCAGTATTGGAGTATCACAGGCCAACTTATGACTAGTTAAGATTCATTATTTTGAGATTGAGATTGATATTTCTGTTTATGGTCAAATGGGTGAGTGAGTGTAAGTGTGAAGATGGGTAGGCTCCAGGATGTACACGTTTATAGAGGGGCAACTCATATATCGGATCATTATTTAGTTGTAGCTACAGTTAGAGTAAGAGGTACATGGGACAAAACGAAAATGGCAGCAGCAAGTAAGAGAGAGGTGAAAGTGTATAAATTAAGGGAGGAGAAAGTTCTGGTGAGATATAAGCAACTATTGGCAGAAAAGTGGGCTAGTGCAAGTATGAGTAATGTGGGGGTTGAAGAGGGTTGGAATAAATAACAAAAAAGGCACAATACCGTGACTGGAACGATACACAAATAACCCACACATAAAAGAGAGAAGCTTACGACGACGTTTCGGTCCGACTTGGACCATTGACAAAGTCACACTAACCACTAACTCTGGTTAGTGTGACTTTGTCAATGGTCCAAGTCGGACCGAAACGTCGTCGTAAGCTTCTCTCTTTTATGTGCGGGTTATTTGTGTAGGGTTGGAATAGTTTTAAAAATGCAGTATTAGAATGTGGGGCAGAAGTTTGTGGTTATAGGAGGGCGGGTGCAGGAGGAAAGAGGAGCGATTGATGGAATGATGAAGTATAGGGTGTGATAAAAGAGAAAAAGGTAGCTTATGAGAGGTTTTTACAAAGCAGAAGTGTTATAAGAAGAACAGAGTATATGGAGAGTAAAAGAAAGGTGAAGAGAGTGGTGAGAGTGTGCAAAAGGAGAACAGATGATAGAATGGGAGAGGCACTCTCAAGAAATTTTAAAGAAAATAAGAAAAAATTTTGGAGTGAGTTAAACAGGTTAAGAAAGCCTATGGATCAAATGGATTTGTAAGTTAAAAACAGAGTAGGGGAGTTAGTGGATGGGAAGCTGGAGGTATTGGGTAGATGGCGGGAATATTTTGAAGAACTTTTAAATGTCGATGAAGAAAGGGAGGCGGTAATTTCATGCACTGGCCAGAGAGGTATACCATCTTTTAGGAGTGAAGAAGAGCAGGATGTGAGTGTGGGGGAGGTGCGTGAGGCATTACGTATAATGAAAAGGGGTAAAGCAGTTAGAACTGACGGGATCATGACAGAAATGTTAAAAGCAGGGGAGGGGGGGGGGACATAGTGTTGGAGTGGTTGTTATTTTTGTTTAATAAATGTATGAAAGAGAGGAAGGTATCTGGGGATTGGCAGAGAGCATATATAGTTCCTTTATAAAAAGGGAAGGGGGGACAAAGAGATTGTAAAAATTATATATTAATTAGTTTACTGAGTATACGAGGAAAAGTGTATGGTAATAATAATAATAATAATAATAATAATAATATTGCTGTTCTTACTGCTGAACAGCGGTTTAGTGCCGATGAAGGTAGCGTAGGTAGCAATGATACGGCCGTGGACTAGATTGGCTTTAATTGGGTAGGAGTGAGTACACAACGGGCAGTGTGAGGGAGTGACCGCAAGCCAGTCCGTGGAGGGGGAGCACCTGTGACTATCACGTCGGTCGGTCTAGGAGTGAGGGAGGGTGGTCTGTGCTTCCCACCGACCTAGGTAGGCCTACAGAGGGCAGCACTGAATGCCGCGAAATATGAACTAGTCAGAGCAGACGGCTAGGCTGTGTGCTCTGACAGTACAGGCTGTCTACAATAATAATAATAATAATAATAATAATAATAATATCCTTATTTACTACAAGTACATGTACATGGTATACAGGCCTAGCTGACATCAATGACATACTACTAGTCTACTATACAGAAAGCCCCTTGTTATGCTCCGCATTTTGGGCAAATTAGGTCAGTGTCCCAGGATGCGACCCACACCAGTCGACTAACACCCAGGTACCCATTTTACTGATGAGAAACATAGACAACAGGTGGAAAGAAACACGCCCAATGTTTCTACTCTGTCTGGGAATCGAACCTAGGTCCTCGCCGTGGGAAGCGAGAGCATTAGCCACCAGGCCACCAGGGTTATTATTGAAAGAATCAGAGGTAAGACAGAATGTAGGATTGCGGATGAACAAGGAAGTTTTAGAGTGGGTAGGGGATGTGTAGATCAAGTGTTTACATTGAAGCATATATGTGAACCATATTTAGATAAAGGTAGGGAAGTTTTTATTGCATTTATAGATGTTGCAAGTATATGGAATAGGTGGTAAGTTACTGAATGCTGTAAAGAGTTTTTATGAGGATAGTGAGGCTCAGGTTAGGGTGTGTAGAAGAGAGGGAGACTACTTCCCGGTAAAAGTAGGTCTTAGATAGGGTTGTGTAATATCACCATGGTTGTTTAATATATTTATAGTTGGGGTAATATATTTATAGATGGGGTTGTACAAGAAGTAAATGCTAGGGTGTTCAGGAGAGGGGTGGGATTAAATTATGGGGAATCAAATACAAAATGGGAACTGATACAGTTACTTTTTGCTGATGATACTATGCTTATGGAAGATTCTAAAGAAAAATTGCAAAGGTTAGTGGACGAGTTTGGGAGAGTGTGTAAAGGTAGAAAGTTGAAAGTGAACATAGAAAAGAGTAAGGTGATGAGAGTATCAAATGATTTAGACAAAGAAAAATTGTATACAAATTGGAGAGGAGGAATATGGAAGAAGTGAATGTTTTCAGATATTTGGGAGTTGACGTGTCAGTGGATGGATTTATGAAGGATGAGGTTAATCATAAAACTGATGAAGGAAAAAAGGTGAGTGGTGCATTTAGGTATATGTGGAGACAAAAAACGTTATATAGATGGAGGCAAAGAAGGGAATGTCTGAAATTATAGTGGTACCAACACTCTTATATGGGTGTGAAGCTTGGGTTGTAAATGCTGCCGCGAGGAGGTGGTTGGAGGCAGTGGAGATGTCCTGTCTAAGGGCAATGTGTGGTATAAATATTATGCAGAAAATTCGGTGTGGGAATTAGGAGAAAGTGTGGAGTTAATAAAAGTATTAGTCAGAGGGCTGAAGAGGGGTTGTTGAGGTGGATTGGTCATTTAGCGAGAATGGATCAAAGTAGAATGACATGGAGAGCATATAAATCTGTAGGGGAAGGAAGGCAGCATAGGGGTTGTCCTCGAAAAGGTTGGAGGGAAGGGGTAAAGGAGGTTTTGTTGGCGAGTGTTTGTGAGCGTGTTAGATAGGAGTGAATGGAGACGAATAGTATTTGGGACCTGACGAGCTGTTGGAGTGAGAGCAGAGTAATGTTTAGTGAAGGGATTCAGGGAAACCAGTTATTTTTATATAGCCAGACCTGAGCCCTGGAAATGGGAAGTACAAAGCCTGCACTCTAAAGGAGGGGTTTGAGATACTGGCAGTTTGGAGGGATATGTTGTGTATCTTTATACGTATATGCTTCTAAACTGTTGTGTTCTGAGCACCTCTGCAAAAACAGTGATTATGTGTGAGTGAGGTAAAAGTGTTGAACGATGATGGCAGTATTTTGTTTTGGGGGATTTTCATTCTTTTTGGGTCACCCTGCCTCGGTGGGAGACGGCCGACTTGTTGAAAAAAAAAAACATTATTTGGTTCCCATATCCCCTAAAGGTATGGATACCCCCAGTTAAGAACCCATGACCTATACTATGGGCTTGGGGAACTAGCATCCACATCATGGGATATATATTGCAGACAATACCTACACATCGGATTCATGGCAAAAACTGCTACGTTTTTATAATAATGATATGATGATGATGATGATGATGATGATGATGATGATGATGATGATGATGATGATGATGATGATGATGATGATGATGATGATGATGATGATGATGATAATAATAATAATAATAATGTAATATGCTTACAATGTAATGCCCTCTCACACCAACCCACACACACTCACACTCACCCACGAGGTGTCAGAATGGGCACATGTGGCGAGTGGGGTCCCATAAGGATCAGTCCTTGGGCCGGTGTTCTTTCTTGTATATGTGAATGACATTACGGAAGGGATAGAATCAGAGGTGTCCCTTTTCGTGGATGATGTGGAACTAATGGGGAGAATACAAGCAGACAAGTACCAGCAACGACTACAAAGAGGTCTGGACAGACTGCAAGCCTGAGGCTTATTAACCCCACCAAGTTTACCTGGAGTTTACCTGGAGAGGGTTTCGGGGTTAACGCCCCCGCGGCTCGGTCTGAGACCAGGCCTCGTGGTGGATCAGGGTCTGATCAACCAGGCTGTTACTGCTGGCCGCACACAGACGTACGAACCACAGCCCGGCTGGTCAGGTACTGACTTTAGGTGCCTGTCCAGTGCCTTCTTGAATACATCCAGGGGTCTTTTGGTAATCCCCCTTATGTATGCTGGGAGGCAGTTGAGCAGTCTTGGGCCCCTGACACTTATTGTGTTGTCTCTTAGTATACTCGTGGCGCCCTTGCTTTTCATTGGGGGAATGTTGCATCTTCTGCCGAGTCTTTTGTTTTC